>NC_041341.1:2858985-2906485 GCF_004354835.1 Perca flavescens
GGTCAGTTACACTACATTACCCACAATACACCACAGAAACACAGTCAGTTACACTACATTACCCACAATACACCACTCAGAAACACACGGTCAGTTACACTACATTACCCACAATACACCACTCAGAAACACACGGTCAGTTACACTACATTACCACAATACACCACTCAGAAACACACGGTCAGTTACACTACATTACCCACAATACACCACTCAGAAACACAGAAACACATGAAACACAGTCAGTTACACTACATTACCCACAATACACCACTCAGAAAACACACGGTCAGTTACACTACATTACCCACAATACACCACTCAGAAACACACGGTCAGTTACACTACATTACCCACAATACACCACTGGTCAGTTACACTACATTACCCACAATACACCACTCAGAAACACATGGTCAGTTACACTACATTACCCACA
This sequence comes from Perca flavescens, assembly GCF_004354835.1. Lineage (NCBI taxonomy): Eukaryota > Metazoa > Chordata > Actinopteri > Perciformes > Percidae > Perca > Perca flavescens. Next base: position 2,859,425 of record NC_041341.1, read on the forward strand.
ATACACCACTCAGAAACACGTGGTCAGTTACACTACATTACCCACAATACACCACTCAGAAACACGTGGTCAGTTACACTACATTACCCACATTACACCACTCAGAAACACGTGGTCAGTTACACTACATTACCCACAATACACCACTCAGAAACACATGGTCAGTTACACTACATTACCCACAATACACCACTCAGAAACACGTGGTCAGTTACACTACATTACCCACAATACACCACTCAGAAAACACGTGGTCAGTTACACTACATTACCCACAATACACCACTCAGAAACACGTGGTCAGTTACACTACATTACCCACAATACACCACTCAGAAACACGTGGTCAGTTACACTACATTACCCACAATACACCATTCAGAAACACGTGGTCAGTTACACTACATTACCCACAATACACCACTCAGAAACACGTGGTCAGTTACACTACATTACCCACAATACACCACTCAGAAACGCATGGTCAGTTACACTACATTACCCACAATACACCACTCAGAAACACGTGGTCAGTTACACTACATTACCCACAATACACCACTCAGAAACACGTGGTCAGTTACACTACATTACCCACAATACACCACTCAGAAACACATGTTCAGTTGCACTACATTACCCACAATACACCACTCAGAAACACATGTTCAGTTGCACTACATTACCCACAATACACCACTCAGAAACACATGTTCAGTTACACTACATTACCCACAATACACCACTCAGAAACACGTGGTCAGTTACACTACATTACCCACAATACACCACTCAGAAACACATGGTCAGTTACACTACATTACCCACAATACACCACTCAGAAACACGTGGTGTCATTACCCACAATACACCACTCAGAAACACATGTTCAGTTACACTACATTACCCACAATACACCACTCAGAAACACATGGTCAGTTACACTACATTACCCACAATACACCACTCAGAAACACGTGGTCAGTTACACTACATTACCCACAATACACCACTCAGAAACACATGTTCAGTTACACTACATTACCCACAATGTCAGAAACACATGGTCAGTTACACTACATTACCCACAATACTGTGTCAGAAACACGTGGTCAGTTACACTACATTACCCACAATACACCACTCAGAAACACAGTTACACTACATTACCCACAATACACCACTCAGAAACACGTGGTCAGTTACACTACATTACCCACAATACACCACTCAGAAAAACAGTCAGTTAAACTACATTACCCACAATACACCACTCAGAAACACAGTCAGTTACACTACATTACCCACAATACACCACTCAGAAACACAGTCAGTTACACTACATTACCCACAATACACCACTCAGAAACACAGTCAGTTACACTACATTACCCACAATGTGTTTGTGTCTCTGTGTCTGACCGGTGTTGTGTGTGTTTCCGTCTCTGTGTCTGACCGGTGTTGTGTGTGTTTGTGTCTCTGTGTCTGACCGGTGTTGTGTGTGTTTCCGTCTCTGTGTCTGACCGGTGTTGTGTGTGTTTCGTCTCTGTGTCTGACCGGTGTTGTGTGTTTCCGTCTCTGTGTCTGACCGGTGTTGTGTGTGTTTCCGTCTCTGTGTCTGACCGGTGTTGTGTGTGTTTCCGTCTCTGTGTCTGACCGGTGTTGTGTGTGTTTCCGTCTCTGTGTCTGACCGGTGTTGTGTGTGTTTCCGTCTCTGTGTCTGACCGGTGTTGTGTGTGTTTGTGTCTCTGTGTCTGACCGGTGTTGTGTGTGTTTCCGTCTCTGTGTCTGACCGGTGTTGTGTGTTTGTGTCTCTGTGTCTGACCGGTGTTGTGTGTGTTTCTGACTCTGTGTCTGACCGGTGTTGTGTGTGTTTGTGTCTCTGTGTCTGACCGGTGTTGTGTGTGTTTGTGTCTCTGTGTCTGACCGGTGTTTGTGTGTTTGTGTCTCTGTGTCTGACCGGTGTTGTGTGTGTTTGTGTCTCTGTGTCTGACCGGTGTTGTGTGTGTTTGTGTCTCTGTGTCTGACCGGTGTTGTGTGTGTTTGTGTCTCTGTGTCTGACCGGTGTTGTGTGTGTGTCTCTGTGTCTGACCGTGTTGTTTGTGTCTCTGTGTCTGACCGGTGTTGTGTGTGTTTCTGACTCTGTGTCTGACCGGTGTTGTGTGTGTTTCTGACTCTGTGTCTGACCGGTGTTGTGTGTGTTTGTGTCTCTGTGTCTGACCGGTGTTGTGTGTGTTTGTGTCTCTGTGTCTGACCGGTGTTGTGTGTGTTTGTGTCTCTGTGTCTGACCGGTGTTGTGTGTGTTTGTGTCTCTGTGTCTGACCAGTGTTGTGTGTGTTTGTGTCTCTGTGACTGACCGGTGTTGTGTGTGTTTGTGTCTCTGTGACTGACCTGTGTTGTGTGTGTTTGTGTCTCTGTGTCTGACCGGTGTTGTTTGTGTCTCTGTGTCTGACCGGTGTTGTGTGTGTTTGTGTCTCTGTGTCTGACCGGTGTTGTGTGTGTTTGTGTCTCTGTGTCTGACCGGTGTTGTGTGTGTTTGTGTTTGTGTCTGACCGTGTTGTTTGTGTCTGTGTCTGCCCGGTGTTGTGTGTGTTTGTGTCTCTGTGTCTGACCGGTGTTGTGTGTTTGTGTCTCTGTGTCTGACCGGTGTTGTGTGTGTTTGTGTCTCTGTGTCTGACCGGTGTTGTGTGTGTTTGTGTCTCTGTGTCTGACCGGTGTTGTGTGTGTTTGTGTCTCTGTGTCTGACCGGTGTTGTGTGTGTTTGTGTCTCTGTGTCTGACCGGTGTTGTGTGTGTTTGTGTCTCTGTGTCTGACCGTGTTGTGTGTGTTTGTGTTCTGTGTCTGACCGGTGTTGTGTGTGTTTGTGTCTCTGTGTCTGACCGGTGTTGTGTGTGTTTGTGTCTCTGTGTCTGACCGGTGTTGTGTGTGTTTGTGTCTCTGTGTCTGACCGGTGTTGTGTGTGTTTGTGTCTCTGTGTCTGACCGGTGTTGTGTGTGTTTGTGTCTCTGTGTCTGACCAGTGTTGTGTGTGTTTGTGTCTCTGTGTCTGACCGGTGTTGTGTGTGTTTGTGTCTCTGTGTCTGACCGGTGTTGTGTGTGTTTGTGTCTCTGTGTCTGACCGGTGTTGTGTGTGTTTGTGTCTCTGTGTCTGACCGGTGTTGTGTGTGTTTGTGTCTCTGTGTCTGACCAGTGTTGTGTGTGTTTGTGTCTCTGTGTTTGTGTCTCTGTGTCTGACCAGTGTTGTGTGTGTTTGTGTCTCTGTGTCTGACCGGTGTTGTGTGTGTTTGTGTCTCTGTGTCTGACCGGTGTTGTGTGTGTTTGTGTCTCTGTGTCTGACCGGTGTTGTGTGTGTTTGTGTTCTGTGTCTGACCGGTGTTGTGTGTGTTTGTGTCTCTGTGTCTGACCAGTGTTGTGTGTGTTTTGTCTCTGTGTTTGTGTCTCTGTGTCTGACCAGTGTTGTGTGTGTTTGTGTCTCTGTGTCTGACCGGTGTTGTGTGTGTTTGTGTCTCTGTGTCTGACCGGTGTTGTGTGTGTTTGTGTCTCTGTGTCTGACCGGTGTTGTGTGTGTTTGTGTCTCTGTGTCTGACCGGTGTTGTGTGTGTTTGTGTCTCTGTGTCTGACCGGTGTGTTGTGTGTGTTTCTGTCTGTGTCTGACCGGTGTTGTGTGTGTTTGTGTCTCTGTGTCTGACCGGTGTTGTGTGTGTTTGTGTCTCTGTGTCTGACCGGTGTTGTGTGTGTTTGTGTCTCTGTGTCTGACCGGTGTTGTGTGTGTTTGTGTCTCTGTGTCTGACCGGTGTTGTGTGTGTTTGTGTGTCTGTGTCTGACCGGTGTTGTGTGTGTTTGTGTCTGTGTCTGACCGGTGTTGTGTGTTTGTGTCTGTGTCTGACCGGTGTTGTGTGTGTTTGTGTCTCTGTGTCTGACCGGTGTTGTGTGTGTTTGTGTCTCTGTGTCTGACCGGTGTTGTGTGTGTTTGTGTCTCTGTGTCTGACCGGTGTTGTGTGTGTTTGTGTCTCTGTGTCTGACCAGTGTTGTGTTGTTTGTGTCTCTGTGTTTGTGTCTCTGTGTCTGACCAGTGTTGTGTGTGTTTGTGTCTGTGTGTTTGTGTTTGTGTCTCTGTGTCTGACCGGTGTTGTGTGTGTTTGTGTCTCTGTGTCTGACCGGTGTTGTGTGTGTTTGTGTCTCTGTGTCTGACCGGTGTTGTGTGTGTTTGTGTCTCTGTGTCTGACCGGTGTTGTGTGTGTTTGTGTCTCTGTGTCTGACCAGTGTTGTGTGTGTTTGTTGTCTGTGTTTGTGTCTCTGTGTCTGACCAGTGTTGTGTGTGTTTGTGTCTCTGTGTCTGACCGGTGTTGTGTGTGTTTGTGTCTCTGTGTCTGACCGGTGTTGTGTGTGTTTGTGTCTCTGTGTCTGACCGGTGTTGTGTGTGTTTGTGTCTCTGTGTCTGACCGGTGTTGTGTGTGTTTGTGTCTCTGTGTCTGACCGGTGTTGTGTGTGTTTCTGACCGGTGTTGTGTGTGTTTGTGTCTCTGTGTCTGACCGGTGTTGTGTGTGTTTGTGTCTCTGTGTCTGACCGGTGTTGTGTGTGTTGTGTCTCTGTGTCTGACCGGTGTTGTGTGTGTTTGTGTCTCTGTGTCTGACCGGTGTTGTGTGTGTTTGTGTCTCTGTGTCTGACCGTGTTTGTGTGTCTGTGTCTGTGTCTGACCGGTGTTGTGTGTGTTTGTGTCTCTGTGTCTGACCGGTGTTGTGTGTGTTTGTGTCTCTGTGTCTGACCGGTGTTGTGTGTGTTTGTGTCTCTGTGTCTGACCGGTGTTGTGTGTGTTTGTGTCTCTGTGTCTGACCGGTGTTGTGTGTGTTTGTGTCTCTGTGTCTGACCGGTGTTGTGTGTGTTTGTGTCTCTGTGTCTGACCGGTGTTGTGTGTGTTTGGGTCTATGTGTCTGACCGGTGTTGTGTGTGTTTGTGTCTCTGTGTCTGACCGGTGTTGTGTGTGTTTGTGTCTCTGTGTCTGACCGGTGTTGTGTGTGTTTGTGTCTCTGTGTCTGACCGGTGTTGTGTGTGTTTGTGTCTCTGTGTCTGACCGGTGTTGTGTGTGTTTGTGTCTCTGTGTCTGACCGGTGTTGTGTGTGTTTGTGTCTCTGTGTCTGACCGGTGTTGTGTGTGTTTCAGGGTCTGTCTTTGCTCTGTGAGACGATGGAGGAATGCTGGGACGGTGAGGCTGAGGCTCGGCTGTCGGCCGGCTGCGTGGAGGAGCGCGTCGTGCAGATGCAGCGGCAGACGAGCGTCACGGCGCCCGAGGACATCGTCACGGTGGTCACCATGGTAACCAACGTGGACTACCCGCCCAAAGAGTCGAGCCTATGACGAGACGGAGCGGGGACTCGGGTGAATCTGAGGAGTATTTACAGTTTACAGCCGCCATGTTAGCGGACTGTCTCTCTGCTCAGGCTCAACGCCTTTAACATACCCAGGGTGGGATCACGTTGGCTCAAATCTCCCGAAATCCTGCAGAAGAACTGCCGAAAACTCGCTGTCCACCCTGCTGATGACGACGCAGGATGGACAGCCAGATCCTGTTTTATACTACAAAATAAAAGACTTCCTGGACAGAGTTTTTCTACGATAATGTGACGATAGATTTGAGTGTAGTGTTGTTGCCGCCTGCTGCGTGTTTCTCTGATGTGATGCCAATAAGAAACAGCTGCTGAATGTGTGTATCATACAGAGGATTATATATGAATACAGATATTTAGTTTGTCCCCCGAGAGTCCAACAATCAGCTCATAGACACAGAACCTCCCTGAAGACTCCACACGGAGAATGAAGTCGGAGAGATAACGGGAAATAAAACAAGTTCATAATGTTGGAAACAAACTAATTCATAACGAGACGAAAGATTCTTCACATTTCAAACATTAAAACGTCAGGAAACAGAAACGATGTTTCTCTTAAATCAGATTCAGTTCATCAAACTAATTTAAAACCCTTGTGTTGTCTTCCCGTCAACCTTGAATAAAACAGTTTTTTAACGTTTTAAATTAAATCTTCTACACATTTTCAGCTCTTATTTCTACGTCTGTTTCTATTTTATATCAAACAGGTCAAAGGACCTGAAGGCAACACAAGGGTCACAAGTTTAAACTCTGTCAAACTGCACCAACGAGACCAGTACTAGGACAGTATTAGTACCGTTAATGAGACCAGTACTACAAGTACCAGTACCGTTAATGAGACCAGTACTACCAGTACCAGTACCGTTAACGGGACCGGTACTACCAGTACCAGTACCGTTAATGAGACCAGTACTAGTACCGTTAATGAGACCAATACTAGGACAGTATTAGTACCGTTAATGAGACCAGTACTACAAGTACCAGTACCGTTAATGAGACCAGTACCAGTACCGTTAATGAGACCAGTACTACCAGTACCAGTACCGTTAATGAGACCAGTACTAGTACCGTGAATGAGACCAGTACCAGTACCGTTAATGAGACCAGTACTACCAGTACCAGTACCGTTAATGAGACCAGTACTACCAGTACCGTTAATGAGACCAGTACTACCAGTACCAGTACTGTTAATGAGACCAGTACCAGTACCGTTAATGAGACCAGTACTACCAGTACCAGTACCGTTAACGAGACCAATACTATGACAGTATTAGTACCGTTAATGAGACCAATTCTACCAGTACCAGTACTGTTAATGAGACCAGTACCAGTACCGTTAATGAGACCAATACTAGGACAGTATTAGTACCGTTAATGAGACCAGTACTACAAGTACCAGTACCGTTAACGAGACCAGTACTACCAGTACCAGTACCGTTAATGAGACCAGTACCAGTACCGTTAACGAGACCAATACTAGGACAGTATTAGTACCGTTAATGAGACCAATTCTACCAGTACCAGTACTGTTAATGAGACCAGTACCAGTACCGTTAACGAGACCAATACTAGGACAGTATTAGTACTGTTAATGAGACCAATACTACCAGTACCAGTACCGTTAATGAGACCAATACTAGGACAGTATTAGTACCGTTAATGAGACCAATACTACCAGTACCAGTACCGTTAACGAGACCAATACTAGGACAGTATTAGTACTGTTAATGAGACCAGTACCAGTACCGTTAACGAGACCAATACTAGGACAGTATTAGTACTGTTAATGAGACCAATACTACCAGTACCAGTACCGTTAATGAGACCAGTACCAGTACCGTTAACGAGACCAATACTAGGACAGTATTAGTACCGTTAATGAGACCAATTCTACCAGTACCAGTACTGTTAATGAGACCAGTACCAGTACTGTTAACGAGACCAATACTAGGACAGTATTAGTACTGTTAATGAGACCAGTACTAGGACAGTATTAGTACCGTTAATGAGACCAATTCTACCAGTACCAGTACTGTTAATGAGACCAGTACCAGTACCGCTATTATCGAGACCAATACTAGGACAGTATTAGTACCGTTAATGAGACCAATACTAGGACAGTATTAGTACTGTTAATGAGACCAGTACTAGGACAGTATTAGTACCGTTAATGAGACCAATTCTACCAGTACCAGTACTGTTAATGAGACCAGTACCAGTACCGTTAACGAGACCAATACTAGGACAGTATTAGTACCGTTAATGAGACCAATACTAGGACAGTATTAGTACTGTTAATGAGACCAGTACTAGGACAGTATTAGTACCGTTAATGAGACCAATTCTACCAGTACCAGTACTGTTAATGAGACCAGTACCAGTACCGTTAACGAGACCAATACTAGGACAGTATTAGTACCGTTAATGAGACCAATACTACCAGTACCAGTACCGTTAATGAGACCAGTACTAGGACAGTATTAGTACGTTTAACGGTACTAATACCTAAAGGAGCGATACCCTAAAACATGTGAAGATGTCACCATGGAAACAGATGTTTTATTGATCAGGATATTAATCAATAACCGGTTGGGTTTCACGTTATTTCTTTGACTCATCTAGAAGATTTAAATCAGAAAGACAATCATCATGAGTTAGTCCAGATGTTGGAGATGATAATCATCTGTTATAATTTAACATGTTTTCTTTTATTTTGAAATCCATCCTGCTGGTTTCCTGTCTGTGGTTCCTTCTGATGTAACAGCTCGTCGACCTGTAGGACCCCCCCACCCCACAGACAGAGAGGCGTTCAGGGACCTGTAGGACCCCCCCACACAGACAGAGAGGCGTTCAGGGACCTGTAGGACCCCCCACACAGACAGAGAGGCGTTCAGGGACCTGTAGGACCCTCCCCCCACACAGACAGAGAGGCGTTCAGGGACCACATGATTACAGAACTCACCACCTAATAACTAGAGCATCACATAGAGAGACGTTCAGGGACCTATAGGACCCCCCCCAGACAGATGCGTTCAGGGACCTGTAGGAGTTTGTTGTTATTATCTGGTCTGTTTGTGACAGGAAGCCAGACGTGCACACTCTGTACATATGAATGATTTCAGCATGAGTTAGTTTTTAATGTTAATACGACAAATAGATTTTATATCATCATGTGTTTTATGTTGAAAACTCTGAACAACTTCCTGTGGAGGACAAGTGTGTGTGTGTGTGTGTGTGTGTGTGTGTGTGTGTGTGTGTGTGTGTGTGTGTGTGTGTGTGTGTGTGTGTGTGTGTGTGTGTGTGTGTGTGGCGTGTGTGTATATTCTGTGTGTGTGTGTGTGTGTGCGTATATATATCTGTGTGTGTGTGTGTGTAAGTGTCTCTCTCTCTGTCTGTGTGTGTGTGTGTGTGTGTGTTTGTGTGTCTGTGTGTGTGTGTGTGTGTGTGTGTTTGTGTGTCTGTGTGTGTGTGTGTGTGTGTGTGTCTGTCTGTCTGTCTGTCTGTCTGTCTGTCTGTCTGTGTGTGTGTGTGTGTGTGTGTGTGTGTGTGTGTCTGTCTGTCTGTGTGTGTGTGTGTGTGTGTGTCTGTCTCTCTCTGTGTGTGTGTCTGTCTCTGTGTCTCTCTGCGTCTGTGTATGTGTCTGTGTGTATGCATGTGTGTGTTTCTGTCTGTGTGTGTTTCTGTGTGTGTGTGTGTGTGTGTGTGTGTGTCTCCTGTTTTTATTTAAATGTATTATTTCAGTGTATTCTGTGTGTTAATAAAGTTTTCTCCGAGCCCGGCCAATAATCTGACAGCAGTTTATTTCCTCTCTTCTCTCTGAGTTCATATCTGAAACTAAAAACTATTCTCAGATATGAACTCAGTGAGTCAGACGTTGTTTTATTTAAATGATGTCAAAATAAAAGTCTGTTCCTCAGTTGTTCTTCTTGTGTCTGAAGAGTAAATCAGGATGAATAAATGAAAGCAGGAGTTTAAAGGATGTTTCTTTATGGTTTCTCTAATATGAAAGATTGGTGTTTGTATTTATTTCAGTGAAGTGATGATCCCGCGGTGCGTTCGCTGTCTGTCGGCAGACTGAGTGTTTCTGTTTGTTGAATATTGTCCAGAAGAAATAAAGCTGTGAGTGCTCTGAATCAGGTTTTTATTAAAGGATGAAACCAAATGATATTCTGTATGAAGAATGTTTCTCATATCTGAACATATCTTAACGCTTCCTGTGTTTAGGACTACAAGTGGAGTCCAGCAGGAACTGGGATGGATCGTTAGTTTGGATCAGCTTCCTGTTTCATCTTTCTGTTTCCTGTTTCATCTTTCTGTTTCCTGTTTCATCTTTCTGTTTCCTGTAACACACCAACAAACCAACATATGATCCATCTGATGTCTTTGAGTTCTGGACCAGTTATTATTGATCTCTGATCTCTTTGAGTTCTGGACCAGTTATTTTGAGTTCTGAGTTCTGGACCAGTTATTATTGATCTTGATTGAGTTCTGGACCAGTTATTATTAATCTCTGATCTCTGTGGGTTCTGGACCAGTTATTATTGAGTTCTTTGAGTTCTGGGACCAGTTATTATTGATCTCTGATCTCTTTGAGTTCTGGGACCAGTTATTATTGATCTCTGATCTCTCTGAGTTCTGGACCAGTTATTATTAATCTCTGATCTCTCTGAGTTCTGGACCAGTTATTATTGATCTCTGATCTCTGTGGGTTCTGGACCAGTTATTATTAATCTCTGATCTCTGTGGGTTCTGGACCAGTTATTATTGATCTCTGATCTCTTTGAGTTCTGGGACCAGTTATTATTGATCTCTGATCTCTGTGGGTTCTGGACCAGTTATTATTGATCTCTGATCTCTCTGAGTTCTGGACCAGTTATTATTGATCTCTGATCTCTTTGAGTTCTGGGACCAGTTATTATTGATCTCTGAGTTCTGGACCTTAATGGTCTGCTCTGGTGTCAGAGCTCCAACCGGTGGTCAGACAAACAACTGCACATCTATTCATGTCACCAACATGCTGTAGAAACAAAAATAATTTGTAAATCACTAATGTCTGGAAAATAAAATAGTGTTCTGTAGTCAAAGACATGAATTAAACAGTTAGTTAACCAGCATTAAAATCATCAGTTCTTACAGAACGGAGCAGCACCAGGATCGGTTGTCTAGACGAATATGTATGTTTATTTTAAAACAACCACTAGTAGATTAAGTGTTCACAAAGTAACAGTAACAGCAAAGTCTTTTTCTGATACTTTGTGAGAAATTCTAAGATGTTACGGACTACTTGTTTCTATAATAGGCATACATAAATCACAATCATACTAGGCTAAATATAGGCTACCATCTGGGCCTGCACGGCGGCAGGAAACAGACACAGAGACGTAAGCCTCCGTGTCTCTACCTCATGATGATATCGGTACACCAAACGTAGATTTGCACTCTGGAGTTGGGCTGATGAGCTCTGCCATGAGACCCTGAATATCAGATCATCCAAAATGTCTTTGTGGACGTGAAGCAGTGTCATGTGTGAAAGTCTACTCAGAGTGATAGTGCTACGGAGCCAGGTCATCAGGCCATGAAGAGCTGAGAAAGACCTTTCAGAGTCAGCAGTAGACACCGGTAAACAAAGGCACAGGTGGATCAGCTGTTCCACCTCGGTGAAGTCCTTGTGTGGCTGTGAGGCGTCCGATGCAATTTTGCTCGGAGCCACCATGTCAGGAGTAAGGATTGTCTCAGACGCGCAGCAGCTGACTTCTAAACAACTTAAATGTTAATGAACTGTGTCCCTTCTACTCCCGCCACCTCATTACTAATCACTTCCAAACTACCAGCTGTATAGGTGATCAGCCAAAATACACCATATCCATACCCTAATCACAAATCACCCGTGACAGACAGAAACAGGCAATATCATAATAAACCATAGTTAATTATATTAACAGAATATGGAAAAACATAAAATAGCATAAATGGCTCCAACAGTGAGTGTGCATGCTATGCATAGGCTGAATCACAGTCACATCAAGACAAATGTGATTGGCCAATACACACTGAAGATAAATTAAATAATTTTAAAATTGCTAAAATCATCCCTCTTTTTACCCCACACCCCAAACATGACATACAAAATGTTGTGGAACAGAAACAACAACCAGAGATATTCATAAGCTATAATTTTATTGTCATCACAGTTTTAGAGCTTGGCCACCAGGGGGTGCTGCAGCACCATCACTTCCTGCGCCTATGCACAGGTATGTCAGTCTGGGATACACTTTACAGACTTGATGACATTTAACAAACAAATGAATTCCATCAGACCTCAGCACACGCCTCATACGGGGACCAGAGAGAGTAGCAGCAGAAGACCAGGATCAGGCTTTATTTCAGGGGTCTGATCTGGGATCTGTGGGAGTAAGTTTATGCTTCATAGGCCACTAGAGATCTATCTGATTAATGAGAGTCTGTGTGTGTGTCAGTGTGTGTGTGTCTCTGTGTGTGTGTCTGTGTGTGTCTGTCTGTGTGTGTGTGTCTGTGTGTGTGTGTGTGTGTGTGTGTGTGTGTGTCTCTATGTGTCTGTCTGTGTGTGTGTCTCTGTGTGTGTGTCTGTGTGTGTCTGTCTGTGTGTGTCTGTCTGTGTGTGTGTGTGTGTGTGTGTGTGTGTGTGTGTGTGTGTGTGTGTGTGTGTGTGTGTGTCTGTCTGTGTGTGTCTGTCTGTGTGTGTGTGTGTGTGTGTGTGTGTCTCTATGTGTCTGTCTGTGTGTGTCTGTGTGTGTTCAAGTTAAGCTGTTTGTTTTAAATACAAACTTCTTCCTTAAACTCCTGCCAAGAACACTGTCAGTCTTTAGCAAGTGTTGTTCCTATAGAAGTAAACACTTCTCTTTCTAACAGTTGTTAAAACTTGCACAAGAACTGATTTTTATTAAACAAGTATTTACTTGCTGTATTTCTTGTGGTTAAAATATGAATCACTGCATTACAACACGGTTGTTATGTTCCAGGTCTCTATAAGTGGAGTTAAAAGTTAGTTTCTAGGACTGATGGGATCAACTATCTTTTAAATTGCTCCAGTATTCAATTCAACTTTATCTATAGTATCAGATCTCAACAGGAGTTATTTTGGGACCCTTTCCAGATAGAGGAGGTCTAGACAACACAAGTCAATGCAGCCAGCACATTAAAATCCCAAATATTACAGCTGATGCTTTGACTCTGCTGAACAACAACCAACCAGAGGTTGATCTTATTATTGATTTTAACTGCTCTTTAATGTTTTATGTAAAGCACTTTGAATTGCCCTGTTGCTGAAATGTGCTCTACAAATAAAGCTGCCTTGCCTTGTCTTATGTATCATCAGGTCTGATACCAGTAAAGTCACATGAAGAAAGTTCAAGCACTCATTGTGAAATACTATTAGTTGTAGATCTCCCGCACATCTATTGCCGGAAGAGCCTACCGGTGAAGTAGGAGCAAGAAGCAAGAGAACAGAAGAAGAGAACAACAAAATGGCAGAGTTTGAGGTTAACATTGAACGCGATGATGAGTGGCTCAAGTTTTAAAGTCGCCCGTACCTATTCGAGCCTGAGCTACAACTAATGGAGGAGAATGGGAGAGCTAGCTACTTAGCTAGCTAGCTCGCAGCGCTAGCAGCAGAGAGTAGAAGCCATCAGACAAGTGCTATTTAAATAAAGCACTTGCTCTAAGTTATTCAGCTGATAACACTAACTCTCCCAAAATTAGACCAAGGGGAAAAAAGCTTATGGGGGGGTGTTTGGCTCAAGGTGATAGTGCAAAGGACCCTAGGGTGAAATTCCTCCAAACCATCACTTTAAGATACAACTATTTAAAACACTTTAAAAGTATTAGTATCTTCCGGAGCAAATGTGAGTAGGTCACACAGTAGTGTCAGCACCTGTGTTCCATATTATGCATTAAAATACAACATTTGCATATTGCTGTTCATTTAAGTACTGTTAATATTTAATGTTGTGACAGTCATTATTACTGTTATATTGCTGTATGAAGCATAGGATGTTCCTAGAAGTTTGATGAATATATTACGGCAGTTGTTGAGATAATTAGAAAAGGCTTATACAGTTGCCACATGTGTTTTAAATGGATTAAATAGATTTTTTTTTCAATTATTGTATTGTGTAAAGTACCAAGCTGTGGCCAAATTCTGAAATTAATGAAAATATGAAGACCCAAGGCAGTTGTATCTTTTAAAAGTATAGGGCATCTATAGAAGTATGTTCAACTGGATTGTACTATTACATTCTTTTTGTTAAAACGATATGGAGGATATTAGTAATACTTGTACCAATGCTTTCTTGCGATAAAGTCAAATGTTTGCTATGAGAAAAATATTTGAAAGAACTGCCATTAATTATCTGTGGGACTTTGCAAGTCATTATGTTTTCACAAGAACTCCCAATTAAATTTATTATCAACACAAATTTTATTGTGTAAACATATTTTTTTATATTGGTACGCTAGACTCAGGTTTAATCAGAATATTTTCTAATCAATCCAATCAAGCTGAAACAGCCCGAGAGGTGTGTATTGTCTGTGTCATAAGGGGGGAGGAGGATCCTTTCCAGCCACCATAGGACGTCGGGATGGTATTTGAAGGTGTGGAAGTCCTTAACGAGCCTAAGAATGGGCCTGTATCCATCACCTGTTTAACATGGTCAGATGCATGTGGGGTTCTAGAATTGAGCAGAATAATTTGGACATTGTAAATATGCAGCACTGATAAGAGAACTTGAATGCTGTTGTTCATTGCACCCTCAGCAGATGAACTGTATTTACATTATGTGACATTCATACATTCTGGATCTTTTTTCAATGGATTTGGCAATGAAGTCGTCTCCAAAGTCGATCATTTTTCTCAGTGCACTCAGGATCAGAGTGTCGACATCGTCACTGATGTCGATTTCATCACAGTAGTTCTTCACAGGAAAGATGCAGTTCACTGGGATTCCCACTGAAGCACTGAAGTCATGTACCTGAGTGTTAAACAATTTGAGTTATTGTGTGTTTTCTGTGCTCATGTACTGAAAATATTTGGACTACAGAGTTAAAACTTTAGTCCGTAACTTTTTGATATTAATGAATGTCAATTACATTTAAGCCATTGCTAAATGAGTTGATACAAAGCTAATTAAAGCTGCAAGCAGTGTTGAACGGGCCTAAAGCAATTAATACAATTTAAAATTAAATCCTGAAACAAACAGGATGCCAGTGGAGCGTGGCAAAAACCGTTGTAATGTGATCACGCTTTTTAGTCCCAGTTAAAAGTCGAGCTGCTGCGTTCTAGACTAACTGTAACCGACGAAGGGATGACTGATCCAATCCAACATACAATGAGTTACAGTAGTCTAAATGGCACGTAATCAATGCATGTACTGTATGTATCAGTATAACATGTAGACCACACATATGTTTCATGTAAATCGGATGATGTTTGTCAGGCTGATTTCCTGTTGCCACCAGGGGGTGCTATAACCAAAAGTCAATATTAGCCTGTAGATGTCCTCAAGCTAGGACTCTTGTCAATCGTGGGAAATTTTTGGCAGCTTTCTCATGCTTTTAATGACTTTACATCAATGAAGTCTTGCGATGACACAGACAGAATTTGAAGTCGATCGGATGAGATCTGTAGGAGGAGTTTGTTAAAGTATAGCACATATAGTTTTAGGCCTACTTCCTGTTGCCTGTTGGAAAGCCTGTCCACCCCCCCTGCAGGTGAAAAAAAAAAATCTGTATCTTAAAACTGCATTTTCATATGTCTCTTTGTAGCTTTGCTTATTTAAAGCTAATGTACTTGCACTTACTACTTGTTGTCTGGAGTATGAACCTTTAGTAGTACAGTTGAAAGCACTTAATTGTAAGTTGCTTTGGATAAAAGCATCAGCTAAATGACATGTAATGTAATGTAATGTAATGTAATGACATGTAATGACATGTAATGTAATGTAATGACATGTAATGACATGTAATGTAATGTAATGACATGTAATGTAATGACATGTAATGTAATGACATGTAATGTAATGTAATGTAATGACATATAATGTAATGTAATGTAATGTAATGACATGTAATGTAATGTAATGTAATGTAATGACATGTAATGGTTATTGGGAGCTCTATACGCGATATGTGAAGCCAGCTCTGGTTATTGGGAGCTCTATACGCGATATGTGAAGCCAGCTCTGGTTATTGGGAGCTCTATACTGCGATATGTGAAGCCAGCTCTGGTTATTGGGAGCTCTATACTGCGATATGTGAAGCCGGCTCTGGTTATTGGGAGCTCTATACTGCAATATGTGAAGCCGGCTCTGGTTATTGGGAGCTCTATACTGCAATATGTGAAGCCAGCTCTGGTTATTGGGAGCTCTATACTGCGATATGTGAAGCCGGCTCTGGTTATTGGGAGCTCTATACTGCAATATGTGAAGCCAGCTCTGGTTATTGGGAGCTCTATACTGCGATATGTGAAGCCAGCTCTGGTTATTGGGAGCTCTATACTGCAATATGTGAAGCCAGCTCTGGTTATTGGGAGCTCTATACTGCGATATGTGAAGCCGGCTCTGGTTATTGGGAGCTCTATACTGCGATATGTGAAGCCAGCTCTGGTTATTGGGAGCTCTATACTGTGATATGTGAAGCCAGCTCTGGTTATTGGGAGCTCTATACTGCGATATGTGAAGCCAGCTCTGGTTATTGGGAGCTCTATACTGCGATATGTGAAGCCGGCGGCCCCGGCGGCTACAGTACCTACGGTCATATGTGTCCCCGGGGCCAGAGCGGGCGATATAGAAACCCATCTAGAGCTGCTGGCTAAAAAGAAGCGTAAATACAGTAAGATCATACTTCACGTAGGGGGTAATGGTCGTAAATCAGAGATCACTAAATTGAATGTTGAGTCACTTTGTGCATACGCAAAGACAATGTCGGACTCAGTAGTTTTCTCTGGACCCCTGCCAAACCTGACCAATGATGAAATGTACAGCCGTACGTCATCCTTCCACCGCTGGTTGTCGGGGGGGTGCCCAGCTAACGATGTGGGCTATGTGAATAACTGGGGGGCGTTCTGGGGAAAGCCTGGTCTGATGGAGAGAGACGGCATTCATCCCACCTGGGACGGAGCCGCTCTCATATCAAAAAATCTGACCGAGTTTATCAGACAGAAACCATGACAACCCAAGTTTGATATTAGTAATCAGAGCTGCAGTACTACGCGCCCCCCTGTGCTTCCGTTGGAGCAGTCACCCACTCATAGGCTAATAAGCACGGTGTCTGTTCCCCGACTCAGATCGGTTAAATCAAAGGTAAACAACAGATGCGCTATACTTAACAACCTAATTGGAATTAAAACGACTGCAACGATAGAACAAAATAGGAAAATTAGATGTGGACTATTAAATATTAGATCTCTGTCTTCTAAAGCATTATTGGTAAACGAGTAGATATCAGATAATAACATTGATTTATTTTGTCTTACTGAAACCTGGCTGGGCCATGAAGACTATGTTAGTCTAAATGAAGCCACTCCTCCCAGTCATATTAATACTCAAATTCCTAGAGGCTCAGGCCGAGGAGGGGGAGTTGCAGCCATCTTTGATGCAAGCCTGTTAATTAATCCTAAACCTAAACTAAATTATAACTCCTTTGAAAGTCTTGTTCTTAATCTTCAACATACAAAATGGAAAACATTACAGCCAATTATATTCGTTGTTATTTACAGGGCTCCAGGTCCGTATTCAGAATTTTTATCTGAATTCTCAGAGTTTTTATCATGTTTAGTCCTTAAATCAATTAAATTAATTAATTAATTAAAGTACTTATTGTAGGTGATTTTAATATCCATGTGGACGTTGACAATGATAGCCTTAGTACTGCTTTCAACTCATTACTGGATTCAATCGGTTTCAGTCAGAGTGTGCACAAGGCGACGCACTGTTTTAACCACACCCTCGACCTTGTGCTGGTATATGGTATTGAAATTGAGGATTTAATAATATTTCCGCAGAATTCGGTATTAACAGATCATTCTTTAATCACTTTCGAATTCTTACTACCTGACTATACTAAGTTAGATAAAAGCTTCTACACTAGATGCCTATCTGACAGTGCTATAGCTAAATTTAAGGAAGATATTCCAATAGCATTCGACTCTATGTCGTGCCTTAACATAACCGAGGACCTCTATGTTAACCTCAGTCCCTCTCAAATTGATACATTTGTAGACGGTGCTACGACTTGCCTACGGACGACCTTAGACTCTGTCGCTCCTCTCAAAAAGAAGATGATGAAGCAAAGGAAATTAGCACCTTGGTATAACTCCCAAACTCGCAAATTAAAACAAATCTCGCAAAACCTCGAAAGTAAGTGGCGTTCCACCAAAGTGGAAGAATCCCGTTTGGATTGGCAAGAAAGTCTCAAAACCTATAGGAAGGCCCTAAGAAAGGCCAGATCAGACTATTACTCATCACTAATAGAAGAAAACAAGAACAACCCAAGGTTTCTTTTCAGCACTGTAGCCAGGCTGACAGATAGCCACAGCTCTACTGAGCCATCTATTCCTCTAGCTCTGAGTAGTGATGACTTCATGAGCTTCTTTAATGATAAAATTATAACAATTAGAAATAAAATTCATCACCTTTTGCCCTAAACTTCTAACAGTTCATCTTTAAATGCAGGACCGCTAGAAAGAACGACGAGTCCCGACATATACTTGGACTGCTTTTATCCTATAGACCTTCAACAATTAATGTTAAAGATATCCTCAGCTAAGCCGTCTACCTGTCTCTTAGACCCCATCCCAACGAGGTTACTCAAAGAAGCGTTACCCGTGGTAAACACTTCATTATTAGATATGATCAACATGTCCTTATTAACAGGTTATGTACCGCAGTCATTTAAAGTAGCTGTGATAAAACCTCTTCTGAAAAAACCCACCCTCGATCCTGAGGTCTTAGCAAACTATAGACCTATATCTAACCTTCCCTTTCTCTCCAAGATCTAAGCTGGTTTAAGTCCTATTTCTCTGAACGATCCCAATTTGTTAACATTAACGATAAACCCTCCAAGCACGCTAAAGTTAGCCATGGCGTTCCTCAAGGCTCAGTGCTTGGACCAATTCTATTTTCCTTATATATGCTTCCTTTAGGTAATATTATTAGGAAACACTCAATTAACTTTCACTGTTACGCAGACGACACCCAATTATATCTCTCAATTAAGCCAGACGAAAGTGGTCAGTTAGCTAAACTTCAAGCGTGTATTAAAGATATAAAATCCTGGATGACCCAAAATTTCCTGATGTTAAACTCAAACAAAACTGAAGTTATTGTGATAGGACCAAAGCACCTCCGAACTTCATTATCTAAAGATATAGCTACTCTGGATGGTATTGCCCTGGCCTCCAGCACTACTGTCAGAAATCTAGGAGTTATTTTTGATCAGGATATATCCTTCAACGCCCACTTAAAACAAACCTCAAGAATAGCCTTTTTCCATCTTTGTAACATTGCCAAAATTAGGAATATTCTGTCTCAAAATGATGCTGAAAAACTAGTCCATGCATTCGTTACTTCTAGACTAGATTACTGCAATTCCTTATTATCAGGTTGCCCAAATAAGTCCATTAAGACTCTCCAGCTGATCCAGAATGCTGCAGCACGTGTTCTGACGAGAACTAAGAGAAGAGATCATATTTCTCCTGTATTGGCTTCTCTGCATTGGCTTCCTGTGAAATCTAGGATCGAATTCAAAATCCTCCTCCTGACCTACAAAGCTCTAAATGGTCAAGCACCATCATTACTAGAAGAGCTCTTAGTACCTTATTGTCCTAGTAGAGCAATACGCTCCCAGAATGCAGAGCTACTTGTGGTTCCTAGCGTCTCTAAAAGTAGACTGGGAGCCAGAGCCTTCAGCTATCAGGCTCCAGTATTATGGAACCAGCTCCCAGTCTGGGTTTGAGAGGCAGACACCGTCACCACATTTAAGAGTAAACTGAAAACCCTCCTCTTTGATAAAGCTTATAGTTAGGGAGTGAGGAGTTGAAGCGTCCACCTAACCCGGCCCACTGCTTCTCCTCGTAGTCATCAGTTTTATATACTGTATAATTAATAATCTAGCGAGAGTAGAGGGAGGCAGACCAGTACAGCCCGATCCGGTTGGGGAGAGTTCTAACCCGAACAGGCACCTCTCTCTAACCTGCCTCTCTTAGTTACGCTGTTATAATTCTAGACTACCGGGGAAGTTCCTTCCTTCCTATGACACACTGAGCTGCTCTCTCATCTCTACTTGTTACTTTTGTATGCATCCTGTCCCAGAACTGCTTGTTACTAATCTAGCTCTGGGGAGTTTACTCCCCGGAGTCCTTATGTTTCTTTCTTCTCTGCACGATCACAGAAGGCTTGCATCATGTGGACGCGCACCAGAATTGTTGTCATTACTTAGAATTCCTTATGGGGGCAACAGAAAGACAGAAACTCACCTTTTTCTTCAGGTGTTTGCTCTTGTACACATTCTTGAGATCCTTTGCAGTTTCAGGACAGGCTGAATCAATGTTGGTGCCTATTGCCATTTGGGGAATCCCTGCAGACAGAAACACACTCAGTAATTTAGCTTTTTCAGGAAGTTACTGTTCATTAAATCAAACAAACAACTGAACAATCTGTTGGTCAGACAAGGAAAATTGTAATTTGTAAAAACTATATATATATATATATATATATATATATATATATATATATATATATATATATAAATATTATATATATATATATATATATATATATATATATATATATATATATATATATATAAATGAGGTCCCTGGTCACCACAGATCCAAATCTTCTCAGCTGTTGCTACTGTCATATGCTTCATCTTCATGAGGCACATTATGTTTGGCACATTGTATGGGTCACTTCTTATATCATAACAAGGTAATACAATGTGTAATCAAGTGATGACTGATTAACAGTCAGCTAATGTAAATACTAAATCCCTAATACCTGTTGATACTACAAAGTAGGCATATAGGCTCCTAACCTTGCAGTTTTGCACATATCATGTAAGACTCAATTTCTCCATTTCTTTGCACAAAACTCTAGCACAAAAGTGCCAGAAAAAATAATCTTTTATATATATATGTGTATATATATATATATATATATATATATATATATATATATATATATAAAGTCTGTAGAAGAACTCACTAAAATACAAACATTACGCAAGAAAAAGCATAAATCTGATCTGAACTTGACTTCTGTAAACGTTGAACTCTTTGATCAGAACTCGAAGAACTCCTAACCCATCCCTGTGGTGAAGCATGGTGCAGGCAACATCATATAATGGGGGAGGGGGGGAGGGGTGTCTTCTCAGTGGCTGGAACTGGGAAAAGAACTAAGAACTGAGGAAAAGATTGATGCAGACAAATACAGAGAGGTCCTTGAATAAGACGTTCAGAGCGCCCTCATCTCTTAGCAGGACAATGCCTGAGTGGCTTCAGGACAAGTCTCTGACTCTCCTTGAGTGGCCCAGCCAAAGCCAGGACCTAAACCTGATACAACATCTGTACAAAGACCTGATGATGGAGGCTCACAGATGCTTCCCATCCAATCTGAAGGAGTTTGAGAGGATCTACCAGGAAGAATGGCATAAACTGTCCAAATCCAAGTGTGCAAAGCTTGAAGCTCTACCCGAGAAGACTCAAAGCTGTAATTACTGTACAAGGGGCTTCCACAAAGTACTGAATAACAGGTCTGAATACTTCCTTAAAGTTTTTGATATTTAATAAAGTAGATTTTTTTTAAATAAACCAACACAATAACGTGCAAAAAGTAAATAGTTTCAATACTTTCTGAAGCCAAGTATATTATATTCTTACCCAGGTCACTGGCTAACTCTCTGATTTCTGCCATCTTCTTCAGAACTGAGTCTGGAATTTCCGCCGCATTAGCAGAAAGTACACAAACCAGAACGTGAACTTTGTCTTCTGGAGATGGAAGAGGGTTGTAGCCTGGATCACCATCAGAGAGTGAAGATGCAGGGTTGAACTGGAACACAATTAAATAATGACATGTTAAAATAAACTGTGTTGTCAAAATGCATAAGAACACATAGAACAAAATAAACACAAATGTGTACATATCAGCTTCAGAAGGGAAACACTTCACACATCTTACTCTGCTAGTTCCAGACCAAAGCAGTTATTTTGAAGCGGCCACGTTGTGCAAATGCTCTTGCACCCTCATGAGCGTCTTAAAATGAGGGGGGGTCAGGTGCATTGCCATCTTGTGGCAGCAGAATGTGATTGCTCGATTGACCAACTAAAAAGCCCAGTATTTTCCTGAGCATTATGCACTCTTCTTCTACTTCTACTTCTATTCGAAAAAAACCCACAATAAAAACTCTAATAGCAAGTATGATAACTCGGCCTTTTTTGGTGGCATCTCTCAGATTCTTGGACGTATGTCAGAGAATTTGCACACAGCACAACACCAGCCCTTAGATAGTGTTTACTGTAAACATTATGATCAAGTGGGATTTAACAGTCAGGACACCTGGGTAGAAGCAGATCTACATTGTTAAGAATGTCTGATACATCTGGAGTTGACTTTCTTATTTTTCTCTAACAGGAAATAAGTAGTATGTTGCTGCATGAGGTCCAGGGCTGGACTGGCCATCTGGCATACCGGGGACTCACGTCATAACGACAACGAGCAGTTTGGCTGTAACATTAAAGTTAGTGGCTATGAGGTAAGCTAACTACTTGAAGTTTACATTGAAAATGCTAGCGGTTAGCCTGTTGGCTAGCTGAAAAGTCTGTGTGATCTATAAAATCAGTGTTGATACAAGCATCAGTGTTCCTTGAATGACTTAATTAGCTTCTCTTGTATTGGGGCTCTTTTCCAGGGCATATACTACTCTCAGCTTTATTGTAGCTTTTGGGAAGGGTTATGGTTATTGTATTTAGCAGACACTTGTGTCCAGCAAATTAGTAATAAAAACAAAAATGACAATACAATATAAAATATCAATAATAAAAAATAACAAAAATACCATAAATATACAAATCATAACTCTAAGAATGAATTAATTATTTAAGTGTAAGATCAACAGATAAGTCTAGAGACCCCTCTTGAAGGATCCAAAACTATCACATGAACGCTGAACACTAGGCAACTCATATCATAGAATGCACGCATATTTTAAGAGGACTGTCTGCAGGGAATTTGTCTGACCAATCACGGTGGGTGTGGGCCGCCTGGGCCAAAAAATGCCAGGACCAATTTTTTGTCTCAGTCCTGATGAGGTCTAATGAAGGTTGTAGCAAGTGGACATGAAATGAATCAGTTATTGTCAGTAAATATTTTACTGATAAGTTCAATATCAACATTCTGTGACCTGTCTGCAGCACTGTGATGTATGTCTGGCAATGTGAGACTGAAAGTTTAATAATGTCCCAGTTGTACCTTGTATCCCTCCTTCACATGTCCTTTCAGGGCCAGTTTGATGTCATCAACACGAACTCCATCCCCTTTCTCCAGACCCATGACGTCATTGAAGATGAAAGGATAATATGACTTTGACTTTCCTCCTCCTTTTATTATTTTATGAGTTTCATACTGTAACACAAAAACATTAAAGGTTTATGTTAATCACAATGATGCCATCTACAGACTTTGGGTCCTGCAGTGTTTATTTTTTAAAACATCCCTGGAAGCATCAATATTAATCATGTTTTATGTTTATCTCAAATTCCAGAACAGTTTGGGTAATAAATTGGGTTTTGGTGTCTTGCTTAGGGACACGTTGACATGTGGTCGATTCCTGGTGGGGGAAAACTAAACAAAAATTAGTATATCTTACAGGTCACTGTTAGGCCTACGTGAAACTTTAGCCACAAAAACATCCCTGTGACGGTCCTGGCAGCATTCCTAACAGTTAAGTTTAGCCTCTAAAAGGTAAATTTAGTCACCAAAACTGAGACGGCTCTTGTTAAAGTCTTTAATGACATCCACTTAAACACAGATAGTGGCAAAATTTCAGTCTTAGTATTACTTGATCTCAGTGCTGCATTTGATACGGTAGACCATGACATATTGCTTGACCGATTGGAAAACTGGGTTGGTCTTTCTGGCTCAGTACTAAAGTGGTTTGAATCCTATTTAAAGAATAGGGACTACTTTGTGTCTATAGGTAATTATTAGGGCTGTCAATCGATTAAAAAAAATTAACTAATTAATCGCACAATTTGCTGTAGTTAATCGCGATTAATCGCTTTTTTAAATTGAGACTGAAGCTTATAATAATGGATATTTAAATGCTAAATCATTGCAAATATGAAGAAAAACCAAACAAGGAAAGGTTCTGCTGAGTTCATAATGTTTAATATCTTTCAGAACAACAGCAGCAACAATTTGGCTTATTTAGTCCTGCTGAAGGCTGCTGAAACGGCTACAAACTGTCTGACTTGAGAGCAGATTTTTGTCACCGTCCCCGGCTGCTGTCGCCTGCTCTCGTCTACTTTACAGGCGAGGAGCAGTTCATCTCCAACGAGCCGAGAGTTCAGTTCATCTCCAACGAGCCGAGAGTACAGTTCATCTCCAACGAGCCGAGAGTTCAGTTCATCTCCAACGAGCCTATGTTCAGTCGCCTGCAGGGCAGTCGGGACTCACCCGGAAATGGCGAGCGGAGTGAGGTTTCTCTCAAAATCTGACGAAAATCTTCTAAACTGACCTTTGTTGAGCTGAAATGAAGACCGATTCAGCAACTGCACGGCCTATTTCTCGCTTAAAATGTTTTCAGAAACATGTTTCAGTGAACTATTTTAGTACAATATGAGATCGTATTCTGAACGGCCGCCATGACAGTCTGGCTCTCAATATCCGGAGAAAACAAACCCATGTGACGCGTTCGTCCAATCAGCTGCCGGTTTTCATTACTTGGGCAACAATACAAAGTAGCGCCGCCTGCTGTTATGGAGACGTATTACGTTTCTTAGCCGCCACATGAAGTAAACAAACACAGCTGCGTTAATTTCGTTAATTTTTTTTAACGAGTTAAATATTAAAAAATTAACGCAAAAATTAATGCGTTAATTTTGACAGCCCTAGTAATTATACATCTGAGCATACAAATATGACTTGTGGAGTTCCCCAAGGCTCAGTTCTGGGGCCTCTTCTGTTCAACATCTACATGCTTCCACTGGCTCAGATTATGGAAAACAACAAAATAAGTTACCATAGTTATGCGGATGACACACACATTTACATAACCTTATCGCCAGGGAACTATAGCACAATACAACAATTAAATATGTGCATTGAACAGATTAATGATTGGATGTGCCAGAACTTTCTTAAATGAAATGAAGAAAAAACGGAGGTGGTTGTTTTTGGAGCAAAAGAGGAACGATTGAAAGTCAGCGCTCAGCTTCAAACGACA
The DNA here is from genome assembly GCF_004354835.1 of Perca flavescens. NCBI lineage: Eukaryota > Metazoa > Chordata > Actinopteri > Perciformes > Percidae > Perca > Perca flavescens. The sequence continues at coordinate 2,884,281 of NC_041341.1, forward strand.
ATGTTAAAAACAACAGACAAAGCCAGAAATCTTGGTGTAGTCATGGACTCAGACCTGAATTTTAAAAGCCACATTAACATAATTAAAAAATCAGCCTATTATCACCTTAAAAATATATCAAGGGTTAAAGGACTTATGTCTCAGCAGGATTTGGAAAAACTTGTCCATGCTTTTATCTTCAGTAGACTTGACTACTGTAACGGTGTCTTTACAGGTCTCCCTAAAAAATCAATCAGACAGCTGCAGCTGATTCAGAACGCTGCTGCTCGAGTCCTCCCTAAAACCAAGAAAGTGGATCACATCACTCCAGTTCTGAAGTCTCTACACTGGCTTCCAGTGCCTCAAAGAATTGATTTCAAAATACTTTTACTGGTTTATAAATCACTAAACAGTTTAGGTCCAAAATACATTTCTGATCTGCTACTACACTATGACCCACCCAGACCTCTCAGGTGGTCTGGGACAGGTCTACTACACTATGACCCACCCAGACCTCTCAGGTGGTCTGGGACAGGTCTACTTGTTGTCCCCAGAGTCAGAACTAAACAGGGGGAAGCAGCGTTCAGTTTTTATGCTCCACATCTTTGGAACAAACTCCCAGAAACCTGCAGGTCCGCTGCAACGCTCAGTTCCTTTAAATCTAAGCTAAAGACCTATCTTTTTGATGTTGCTTTTCTTTAAATAATCTATTTTATTAACTTTAATTTCTTATATTGCACTGTAACTTTTATTCTTATACTGCACTATCAATTTTATTCTTGTCTTTTAATGTTTTTAATTTATTATTGTTTTTTAATTGTTTTCTAACTGCTCTTTAATGTTTTATGTAAAGCACTTTGAATTGCCCTGTTGCTGAAATGTGCTATATAAATAAAGCTGCCTTGCCTTGCCTTGCCTTATCAAAACGACTAATTAAGATTAGAAAAAAGATTGTGGTTTGGGTTAAAACAGGGGCTCTCTTAAGTAGTTCTCCCGGGATACGAACACCCTAGATGGGCGAAAGTCTTGGGTTTTCTCCCTAACCTCTTCCTGGGACATGAACTCTGCTCCCTGGCCTGAAAGCCCTACAGTGTGTTTTAGGACCCACATCCACCCAGAACTCCTCTCTATGAGGATGTTTGCGCTAGGTACTCTGGTGGTAACATAAGAGTGACATGTGTCATGAACACATGACACTGAACACATGACACTGTCATGACACAGTCATGACACATGAACGCTAACTCTAACCCTAATCCTAACATTTACTAAAAGAAGTATTATGTCATAAACGTTTATGACTTGATTATAATGTTTATTCAATTCAATTTCAATTCAATTGTCAATTTTATTTATAGTGTCAAATCATAACAGGAATTATCTCAAGACACTTTACAGATAGAGTAGGTCTAGACCACACTCTATAATTTACAAGGACCCAACAATTCCAGTGATTCCCCCAAGAGTAAGCAAACCTGCTGGTTTGGAGGTTTTAACATGAAAATGTACATTGAAATCTAAAGTTTTCTTACTCTTGTGGTGAAACTTTTGTCAGATGTGGTTGAACTGGCCCCAGCAGGAATAGTCGTTCTGCCTCGTAGGGTGCTGCTGACAGAGTTGATGAAGCTGGACTTTCCAGCTCCGACGGGTCCATACAGAAGGATTCGGATGTGTTTGATGTCGTTGTTTTCAGGCTCATAATCCTGCACATACTGGAGATCCCTCGTTTTGTCTCTGTTATTTTTTTTTTTAGATTAAAATATAAACCTGTTACATCTAAATAAAACATCAAACAAGAAGAAGAAACACTGGACCCATTGGTTTGCAGAAATAGTATGTAGGTGAACATCAAGAAAAAAATATCAGATGAAAATTAATAATTGCAAAAGAGTGATAATAATAGTCAGGGTCAAATAATAAATTATGTAAATCCAGAAGAAAGTTGAGGCGTTAAATTGTAAACCACAAGTTTGTATATGAAATGAAATGTATATGCAGTTTGAGGTGAAGGCAGATTACATCTTGGTGGAAGCGTCACTCAGAGGATAAAAGGGTCTTGTAAATTTTTAGGAGAAGCCATTTAATGTAAGTCAATGTTTTTAATAACTTTTAATGTAAGTTCAAGTTTACGGCAGCAAATTTATTTTGCAGCCAAGGGAGTCTAGGCACTCTCCGTTGGCTTGCGAGCTGGAAAAACAAAATTTTGGTCAGGCCAATCACATTGTGTAAAGAGTCGGTGGGCGGGGCTTATGGCTGCTTCTGCTGCTGGGAACAGCGATCTTCTGGAAGACTTGGAGTTCAGCTTTTCTTTGAGAAAAGAACAACGAACGGCACTTAAATTCTTAAAAAAGGAAGATGTGTTTGGAGTTTTGCCGACCGGATACGGCAAAAGTTTAACCTATTAACTAGCTCCGCTACCTTCTTCATTGCTCTGCCTGGTTGTAGCGCTATCCTATTGGTGCAGAGAGAATTTGAAAGACAACCGTTTATCCCGCCCCTCGGATTGAGCCCTGTCAATGGTGAGTTCCCAGACCCTACATCTGGATGTGGGTCTGGCTTGTTAGGCTACTCCTGAGGAGTTTTCTAGTATCTATGGAGCTGTGAGAGTAGGTCCCTCTTTTGTTTATGCCACGAACACACTAATGCCATGATACACAGTCCTGGTTAAAGACTGTGGTAAAGTCTGGGGTCATTTAGGTTGAATGACAGAGACACCCATCACAGTCTTTAGGTTATTTACAGCTAGTCTTCCTGGGGTCCACACAAATAATAAAGTGAACTCACCCCCAGACTATTTTCCTCCATGGATCCTTCAAAGCTGAAAAGGAAATTGTATAAATATTTAAGAAATAAGCAAATATTTGAATGGACAAACCAATAATGGTTTTACTAAAAGTGTGATGTTCAGAAATAAACTTAATATCTTACTGGGAGAAGGTGGTGGGGTGGGTTTTTCTGAAAGAAAAACATTTAGGAATCATGTAAATACTCTCACACAGATTAATGCACTCAGACATGCACAAGTACAACAGTTGATTCACAACCTGTCGATAAAACAAAAGTAAAACAAAAAGTACCAAACACAGAGGCGAAAGCACACATTATATATAATATGTATTATAATGAAACGTTCCACCAGCCTGCGGGCGCGCTCAGTCGACATTTTGTCTTTTAGAGGTTGTAGGGTGTTAATGCTAGAATGATTTTGGTATCATGTGAAAAATGAAGATGTAGAGAATCCGTTGGTACTAACAATGTCATGCTAATATGTTGGGAAATGTTAGGATAAATTATAGCTACAGAAAAACTGACATGGCCATTTCAAAAAGAATCCCTTTAACTCTGACCTACAGATATCTGAATGAAGATGGGTTTACAGATGTTAATAAGATAATAACTTACTGGGAGTCGGCTGTGGCTGTGCTTGATGATGATGATGATGATGATATTCTAGAAACATTTATACAATAGGATAACAAAAAAACATACAATAGGATCAAATAAATGAATGGACAGTTATAGTACATGGAATATGAATACATCGTCCCAAATAGAACTTAAGAAAATATAAACAGAAAGGTTTTAAGCTCTCATTAAAAAGAACTGAACTGCAGTTTTCTGGGAATTTGTTTCAGATAGGTGGAACATAAAAAACTGAATGCTTCTTCTCCAGGTTCAGTTTATACTCTGAGTACAGTTAGCAGATCTGAACCAGACCATCTGAGAGGTCTAGATGCTTCATAACGGAGCATCATATCATTCCTAAACCATTAATTTCTTTATTAACAAAAAGTTATTTCCTGCTGAGACTGAATGATTCAAGCAGAATCAAGGTCTCCAAGTCTTCTGGCTTGGTTTGACATCTTTAACTTTAGTGCCTGATCCCTGACTTTTAATCTTTAGATCCAAACACTATTATTTGTTTTACCTTTGTTTAGTAGGAGGACAATTTGATAAATCCAATCACAGATTTGTTGAATGCACTCCAGGTCTCCAGAAGTGTCAGAACATGTCTAATGAATTAGTTAGCAGCAGCTAACCCATATCAGAAAATACACTAGCTTCAGTGGTTTTAAAACAACATGGCTAAAGACAAATCAATCCGGTGATCACTGATCTAAACCTTTGTACAGATGTATATTTAATTGATTTGATTTGATATATTGGTTTATTTAGAAGGGGACAGTGCAATTTCATTAAACACATGAACAAACATGGTTAAAAAAGCCAGAATTAGCCAAAAGGCTATTTTTCATCTGTAGTCCCATGGCCAAGATGTAAAAGAAGCAATAAAATACAAACATGAAGAAACATTTACAAGTCTATTGCAAGTTGATAACTACAATATAACCAACACTGTAAAATACTTAAAGGTAAACAGTACCTGTTACAATATTAAAACACACAAAAAACAAGTTCAAAAGGCTATAAGATATATAATACAGCACGATAGGCTCTGCTTTTAATGTTGGCAGACATAATTGTTAATGAGCCAAATTTTCTAATTTTTGGTGAAGGCCTTGTAAGTGGTGAGCTGTTTAACCTCCTCAGGTCACTGACACGGTGCCTCTGGCCGAGCCTCGAGTAACACGATCAGAGCTGTTTCTTTGGCTGATGAACTCTGCTAGAGGAGCTGGGGCCAAATCATGTGTTACTTTATGAGACTCAGATCTACAAACTTATGAATACTGTCCCAATTTAAAATTGCACAGTGATGATAGTGCCTTTGGTTTTTTATCCATGACTTTAATGGCTTGTTTGTATAACCTTTCCAAAGGTCTTTTTGCGGTCTGACTTGCTTGAGACCAACTTGTTAGGCAGTAGTTGAAGTGGCTAAAAATCATGGAATGTAGAAAAGTTATTGCAGCTTCTGTTGACATCTCATTTCGAATTGAGCAGAAATTTGCAAGATTAAACTTAATTGTTTTACATAATTTTTCAATATGGGCTTTAAAGGAGGGATGTGAATCTATTACTAACCCAAGATATTTGTATTGATTTACAATTTGTAATTTTTCTCCAGCAACTATTATGTCAGGATTAGATGAAACTATTGGTTTTACTGAAGAACATACCTACAGTTTTTGAAATATTTAGCTGCAGGCAGTTCTCCTGCAACCAGGATGTAACACAAGTCATTGCTTTAGTGAGTTTATCTGCAACAATGTCTTTAGATCGACCATGAACAAATAAAACGGTGTCATCCGCATACATCAATCATTCTACTTCAGAACAAACATTAGGCAAGTCATTGATATAAAGGCTAAATAGGAGGGGCCCTAATATTGAGCCCTGAGGAACCCCGGTGGTTAGCCTAAGAGACTCAGAATTGCTGTTGTTAATTAGTACAGATTGTGTACGATCATGCAGGTATGATTCGAACCAACTAACAGTGCCACGAGAGAAATTAAAATGTGAAAGCTTATTAAGTAGAACTAAATGCTTCACTGTATCAAAAGCTTTCCTGAGATTCAAGAATACCGCCCCTACTACTCCCCCCTTGTCAAGAGAAGATTTTATTTTCTCGATAAAAAGGCACGTAGCCGTTTCAGTGGAGTGTTTGGATCTAAAACCAAACTGCATGACGTGAAAAGAAGGGGAGCTACTGTTTAAGTACTGTACAGTCTGCTCAGCCACCCATTTGTTGAGCAATTTTGGAAATGGCCGGAAGAATGCTTATTGGTCGGTAGTTATTCATGGAGGTGGATAGACCAGATTTAAAAACTGGCGTAACAATAGCAGATTTCCAGGCCTTTGGAAAATGACCACTGGAAATTGATAGATTAATAATTGAAGCAATGGGAGTAGCCAGAGCAGATCCTGAATCTTTAAGCATGTTAGTGTCCATACCAAATACATCCCTGGCCTTAGATGGTTTTAGGGTTTTAATGATGTCAATGACTTGGATCTCAGGGATGTTTGTTATGAAGAATGACTGTGTTGCAGACACCAAGTATTCTTTTTTTTGTTTGATTGTAAATTTCTTCGCGATTTCTGCTACCGATTCAATAAAATAGTTGTTAAAAGCATCAGCTATTGCCTTGGGTTCTGTTAGAATGTCTCCATTTAATTCAATTTGCATTTGTTTTGTCTTATTTATGTGGGACTCTCCTGACAGTTTTTTTTATATAATGCCAGGTTATTTTAGAATTTCCACGTGCACTATTCAAAGCAGTAATGAAAAAATCGGCTTTAGATCTCCTTATTTCTCTCACTACTCTATTTCTTAAAGAGGTAAATTGATGTCTGTTATATCCTGATTTTACAGCCAACTTTAAGGAATGATCTCTTTCTTTCATCAATTTCAAAACAGATTCATTTAACCAGGGGAGACCATTTCTTTTGTTCTTAATCTAATTTTCCATGTAAATTGATTAATAATTTGCTGTATTTTATTAGATAATTGAGAACAATTCTTGTCCAGGTTTATGCCAGAGAGTAATTCATCCCAATTTACATCATGGATTGAATTTATGAAGTTTTGTTGTTCCTGCTTTAGTATCCTACAGGATTCTGTGGCTGGCAAAGGTTTAAAACGCTTTTTATTTAATTTTCTGGTGACCATTATGAGATTGTGATCAGACAATCCAGTAAGCATATTGTATGATTTCAAAATCCTTTCTGGCCTGTTTGTAAAAGCTAAATCAATTTGAGTGCTCGTAGAGTTTATAATTAAGAATTAATATTTTTGTTATGTGATGTACTGTAAACATTGCAAACTGTTTGCCTGCAAATGAATTTGTTTTTATTTGTATTGTTGTGCTGTAGCTACTGTACATTTTAAAATATAACTGTACTGTGATATTGTTATAAATCTGTCATATGCATAAGATATTTAAGTTGTTTTCTATAATCCTCACTAATGGGAGCTCGTAGATGTTAAACAAAAGAAGCCTGAGAGTCTTTTTGAACGCTCACATGTATAATTACTGATGGACATAAAGTAGTCTGTGTCCTTCAAATAGGATTTAAACCAGTTCATCACTGGGCCACAAAGTCTCACCCAGTTTAAAGTGGGAAAATCTAATCATTCTTTGACTCATGGTCTAACGTTTCACCAACTCTTTTTGAGAAATTCTAATAAATTAGTCTGAAAAAAACCTTCTCGTTTTATTTAACTCAATTTAAAAAACAAACAAAAAGATGTATTGCTAACATCTGTCCTAATTATTTTTACTTTTACTGAAATAACATGTAAAATTTAAGTTTAACAATCAGCACAACCCAATTTCCTGAGAGATAGGAAACTTACCATGGTGATGGTGTGATGGTTTCTGACCCATCCTGTAGCTGTTGTAGATCTGCAACAAACAAAAGAACACAGAGTCTCTTTATATGACGGATCCTTCCTGTTTCATGAACACTTGATTTAAAAGAAATCCATCAGCTTCTTATAAATCCATACTGGAGCTGTTAATCATTTCAAAGGAGGTTTTTTATATTGGTTTTAAGGTCAGGTCACAGTCCTTTTTTGCTTATGGTATAATTGTCCTCAATGCAATGGTTTACAAGAAGTAGACGCATTTCTTTTAAGTCATGTGGTCCATGAAACAGGGAGGATCCGACACACACAAAATCTCATCGTTGTCTTTGCTGCAGATCTCAACAACTAAAGGATGGGTCAGAGTGGTAAGCATGTTTCTCCTCTCTCAGTAAATTATGTTATGTAATTAATTGACTGAACTTGTATGTTGCTTCAGGAGAACTATCTACACACTGAATATCAGCATCACATACTTACTATGTATAAAGCTGATGCATTTATATTATTTCCTTTTGAAGGTAGTAGTTCAGAATGAAGTCACATGAACAAAGTGACTGAATTGTTTTAGGAGCTTCTTTAATTGTAGTTAATTTTGAAATAAAGTGGGATCTGGTGTGTATGATCTATAGAAAACATGGATACACACAGGTATACTGTAAATGATTTTTGATATTTGGCGACATCACCAACCTGCTGCCTGCCTGTTCATTTACCCCCACGACTGTATAAAAGTAATGTGCTTATAACCAGGTTACTTATGTTCCATACAAACATCATTTTATGATTCACACCAGATCAGTCGTTACTAGGATACAGATAATGTGACACCTCAACTGCACTCCCATAGTTGTTAAGTATGCAGTGTTATGAAAGAAAGCCTGTAAAACACTGATCCACAACCTGAAATTAGAAAGAAAGGACGGATGTCTTGAGCAGGACTAACAAATCCAGGAATTCTGATCCTGATTACTATTATCAGCTGTATGTTGAGATGTTGCTGCTTCGCCCACTGGGCTTAACTAAAACACTACTGTCTATAGATTGTCAGTGAACTGCTGAGCCACAAAACATATAAAGTTAATGAATGACAGCAGCAGTGAAACCATCATATTCCACAGGTTAATGCCACCTGTAAACTGCTTCAGTATTTAATCCATGCTGAGGTTAATGAGTCTGTTAAATCCTGTACAAGCCAACGACAGATTCACACTGACATCCTGTTTGGATATTAGAGAATATACTCAACACATCCTGACACCTAAAATAATTAATAGGTTGATTGCCAATGACTGATTTACGTCTGCATGGTGACCGTTTTAGACATGTGACTGTGACACCTGACCGGGATGGAAATTTTAATCATGTGGGTCAGTTTCACAGACGTAGTAAATGTTGTGAAACTGAGCTAGTTAAGGTTAGGGAAAAAATACTTTGGGTTAGTAAAACGTCAGGGATTGGCTTAAAATGAGTCAAGTAAAACTATTAAAATCAGGACGTCGTTGCTTCACAGACTAAGGTACATACAGTAGAACTTAATTACCTTTTCATAAAGTGACAGATGACTGGGTTAGAGTGTTTGTGATCCATCTATCACCCCAACCTTATGGAGAACTTTGGTGCTTCATCACCTAACTTCCTTGTTTAAGAGGTGCAGGGCTACGTGCTCCTCTGTGCTTCCACTGAAACAGTCGCCCACTCATAGTCTAATAACCACGGTGTCTGTCCCCAAACTCAGATCACTTAAGTCAAAGGTAAACAAGGGTAGCTATACTTAAGGGTTAGGGTTAAAACCTGGAGAGTACGATCTAGGGCCACTCCTGAGGCAACACCTACAATTTTGTTTTGATTGGTTAAAATGGGCGTGGTCTATTACACCCCCAAAATTGTGCCTATAGAACAGATGTATTAAATGAATATAAATGGGAAGTTTGCATTTTTCAATTTACTACAGACCTTGCAGCTCACACTTTGCCAATTCCTATCATTTGCTTTGTCACACTTTGGGTTGGATTTCCGTGGACTCCCTGGTCGTCGGGGGCGACTCACGACCCCGAGGCTTGGACCATGTCATAGCTGCTTGGTGTATATAGTCAGTGTCATATGCAGCTGATTTATATTTTATTGTGTTATTGAGAGAGGAATATGAAACTCATTTATTTTAAAGTCTTTTTTTTTTTTAGACAGTTCTGACTGTCTCTATAACACAATGTCACACCTGTTTCCACAGATAGCTCTGTCAAAGATCGGAAGATGTCATCTTCAAGAGAGGTTAGTAATGATCCTGTATGAGTCTCTGTGTAGTCCTGATTACTGAACTGCAGAGTGGACTCAGCCAATCAGAGCTCAGCTCCTTCACTGGCTGCACAAAGTAGCTAACAATTAGTTCAAATGATGAAAATCCATCATGATGTAGAAATGTTAATTCTCTGTCCACCAATAAATGAACTGTATGTAAAGACATTTATATATGCTACTTGGAACTTGTAAATGTGTCTCACTAAACCACAATGTAACTCTCTTTAGCAGGGTATTTCCAGATAATGTTGGGGTTTAGTTATTAATCCAATTTAATGTTGTGACGAATTGTTTCCAACAAACAACACATTTACAAACTCTTATTCCCGAAGCTCGTATCTGTTATATGCCTCCCAATGAGTGTATTGGTAGTTTCATTTAGTAGATTGATGTTTGACAGCACGTACCAGCTCCAAAAACTGAAGAAACAACAACAATCCCTAAGAAAAAACTCTCCATCTCGCTGTGACTCACACAATCCTCACCGTGTGGCGCTGCAGGTGGAGACGGTTAAAGATACATTCAGCGGTACATCTGGTCTGTTATGTGTCAATGTAGCCAAAGTGTGAGTTTTATGCATCGTAGTATATATTGTGTCACGTTGAGTCCTCCCTATATGACTCATTTTAAGCCAATCCCTGATGTTTTATTAACCCAAAGTACTTTTGTTCCCTAAACTTAAGTATCACATTGTTAACTGGACCTGTTATGTTGAATAGAATGATCACATGATTACACCTTCACCGTCAGCCAGTAAATGAAACGTGTTATTTTGGGAGTCTATGGAAATCGACCTATAATGTTGTTCATGTATGAGGTGTGTTGTGCAGTAGGTACATTTATCCCCCTTCAGTGGGTGATTTTCACCCTGCAGGGTGGTGTTGTCTGCTGTTTTCTGTTTCCATCAGTTTATATCAGAGGTTATGCTCTCCAGAATCACCTCCATTATAAAGAGACACTTTTAATGTAAGGTTTAATGTCCTTCAAGGTGTCCATTGTCCGGAAATGATGGCAAGGCCAGAACCTTGAAGGACATTAATCTTCTTATACACAGTCACTAATGATTATTTTCATTTTGAATAAATCTGCAGATTGTTTTCTCAAGTGTCACAACCTGGCTCAAAGGCCATGACAAAAGAGGGAGCGAGGCATCGTAAATGATCAAAAGTGATTTATTTAACAAAAGAATAAACTAAACAGAACTTAACTAACTTAAATAAACCCAAACCAAAATGTGGAAGGTGGGGTGATCAGGCCATGGTTGAGGTCTGGATGGTAGTGAAGAGAGAGGAGTCTGACCAGGTGGAGCTTTATCAGCTCCCAGCTCCCAGGTGCACCAGATCTGCAATCAACTCAAACAAAGATGGAAACAAAGATGGGTAAGACCAGAGAGGCATCACTCCCACAGAGAGGCCCTGCCCGATTACACAGGGCCGTCACACAAGCAATCCATTAATTGATTGTTTGTAAAGAATTAAAACTGTAAAACAAAATACCATCTGAAACATGAGGTGAATATGTTTACAAATGCACTTATGTAATTGAACACAGGGTGGAGCAATAATGTAGGAAGTGCAGCTATGTGTAGGTGTGTTTCTAATGGCCGGCATGTTTTATTCTGTATTTGTTGTAAATATCTCTTTGATTGAAGTATGAACAATCCTGATATGTTATGGTGAGTGTGTATATATATAATTTACTTTGTTATACTTTCTGTTTAGTATTTTCAGTTCTATAAACTTTGTGTTTCAGAAGACTGAGGACCAAGTCAACCTGCAGACAGAACTAGATGAACTGAAAGATGTGATGACACGAGAATGTTTCAAATGTACAATTATTTATAATTATTGTTTTATCTACATATATTTTTTTACGAATATTACTGTATATGAATAATGAAACCTTAACTCTTACAAAATAACCCTAAGCCTAATCAAATAACATAATAAAGATATGAAGATGTGATTGATTAACTAATAAGACTTTTACCTTATGGTTCTCTCTGCAGCTGCTCAACATTTGGTGGAAAGCTGGAGGAACCAAACTCCACCTGACCCCAAGGATCTACTCCAAATCTTTACTTTCATTTTGCAGATTTCTGACAAAGGTTACCATCTATATTTCCTTTACTTCTTTATATATTGGTTACTGTCCAGGGGAACAGGGAGCTACATAACACTGCTGTATTTAGGCTGCCAACATAATCCTTGATTCAGATTTACAGACTCAGAGTTTTCCATAGAGGTGGAGCATCAGTGGAGCTACACAGCTCTGTTTCAACAGGACACTGACTGTTAACACATTACACAATATTATAACTAAAACTGTTCTTAGATTATGTTTTACACACTCTATCAGTCAAACTCTGCCTTTGTATAGCAACAGTTGAACTACAATAATGAATCTGGTTCTGACAGTAAATTCTTTATTTCTCATTAGGACCAAAAAACTCAGAGAGATCTGAGCCTGGTTACAAAGGTGAGTGTCATTTTACTACCAGGTTATTTTATCTTTTAATATATATAAATGTTAACAAGTTTGTTCATCTTCATCATCTTCCTGGCCTAAAGCCACAGTGAAGGTGTTCCTGGTCATCACTGGTCGGACCTTTGGTGCTGATCAGGACATACTGGAACAAGTGAAGGACATGGGACGGTCAACGCAGGTGAAGATCACTACGAACCTGCAGGAATGTGACATCATCATCGTCTTCTGTCCAATCACGTCTCGTGTTGGATCAGATGTGGAGGCAGCCATGAGAGAGGATTCAGGTAACAGAAAGACTTTGTTTGATCGTGAGTAATGCTCAGATGATTCTGCAGCTCAGGTTCTGTCTGAAGATGAGATCTGTTTCTCTGGGTGAAGGTGAAGGTGTGGCTGTTTTCTTTTACATTACATATATATGTATAAACCCTTCCTGACAGATGAATCAGCCAATCATCTTGTTTGACATGCAGGACGTGACAGCATTAAAGAATATTACAGTAGATGAAAAGAAGTGTTACAGCAGGGCTGTGGTCGAAAAGTCACAAAATGCCCTCCTAAGTCCTTTACCTAACCACGTCTCCTTAACCCTGATGGTAAACATCATGAGATCAAGGAGAAGTGTGAAGGAGAATTCAAAAGGAATTAGGACAAGACAACTCTGGTGACAGGGGAATCTTACACTCGGCTGCATAATCATGTGACAGAGGATGTAATTGACGTAGGTCTGCCAGCACATCTGGATATATTGCCCCTGTGTTCCAAACATGATGTTTCATACAGGCTTAATAAACGTGGACAACCAGGTGAAAAATATTACTTAACCATGTTTTAATCTTCTTTTTCTGCAATAATAATGTTGTTTTATGTGAAGCACCCACTGCATGTCATGTAGTTATTATAAAGCAATGAGCTGTGGGCTGTTTCTTGTATGAAAGGTGTTCAGCAAATAAAGTTTATTTTCATTATCGATTGCTCAGCTCACCCTCCTGCCCACTCATGTAGCCACATGAATCCTGATTAGGATTATTGTATAAAAATAATTCTTAAATGTATGTAAGACTTCACTGATTATTTCATAAGCTAAAACTTGAGTTATGTTTTATCTGTCAACTTTATAACTACAGTTTTTGCTGTTTAAATATCCCACAATATCAATTACAGTGACATTACTGTCCTCATGGAAACATTTAAAGTCATTAAAAACAGCCTTACTCATCATTACAGTAAATCTTTGAAGAAAACATTGATACATCACTACAATGCATCATTTAAAAGCTACAGCCTACAGAGACTGTAGAAAGGGTGAAAATAACTTATTTGGGTCGGTGGGGGGGTATTTCAGGTAATTGATGTGAATACCTTCAGAGCCGATCCGCGCAATTGTCACATAATATTCCTACTTTCACACTTTCATAATAATGTCGTCATATCTGTAGTGAGGAGTGTAAAGTTCTCGCATTAACCGGTTTAATAAACCACTCAGACAGCGCCATAAAGGACATTATCATTAATAAGACTATTAGATGTGTTGCAATGTCTCAGAAAATGAAATGTACACATGGTGCATACAGGATTAGGGCGCCACTCTGTACCTTATATTGATTATGAACGGCGAAATGGTGATGCGTCGCTTTAAATGTTGCTGCTGCAAGGACTTGTGGGACGGCATTATCTCCTTCCTTTAGTAAAGGATGGTTCAGTGTATCCTATGCTAAAGGAGGTAACAAAGGAAGCAATGAAGCACCTTTCCTTATCACTTAGACTTTTCCAACGGCTCTTATCATGACAGCTACTTAACTATTTCATTTCACTCTGTGAGGAACCTTCCTAAACACATTTGAATATTCAACCACAGCCAGCTCTGTGACCTGGTCTTTACAGGAAGTCTGTCTCTAACCTTTGTCTCCTGTTTCTTGTGTTTCAGTGTCATCTGGAAGTAAACCAGTCATTCTAGTGCTGATGCATCACACCAGAGACCCCGACTATTCAACCGATGTCAGAAGATGGTCTGAAACCTTTCAGAACGTCGTGTTGGATGTTCACGTTCTCTTCCACGAGACTCAGACGGGATTACTGCACTGTTCAAGAAATGACCAGGCCGTCAAACTAATACAAGAAGAGTTAAAGAAACGTAGTAGTAGTAGTAGGTGGTGGTGGTGATGATCTTTGACCTAGTTTTAGTGGCTTAATTGGTAAATTTGGAACATCAAGCAACAGAACAGCCCTTATTAATTACTGAAGCCAGAGAAGAGACGTTTTTTTTATTTTCTCCTGAAATAGTTAAAATATAAACAATGATCATAGATGTCAAATGTTCTTCATGAATCATCTGCTGTATAAAACGTCATCTAGGAGGTTCAGCAGTTTGTAAAAATCATTCAGTTTATGTTTTTAACAGAGAAACAGGTTCATTTGTCTGTAGCCTGTGTTGTCACTGTTGCACAAGAAAATTAATATAATTAAATGCTTTAAATGATTAAAATATCAGCTTTATAACAAGTCATATCAATGTGATTTCTCAATCAATCAAATTAATGTGTGATTGCAGTGGTAGTCCTGCAGTAGTGCCTTGGCGTCAGATAACGGGGTGAAGGATGTTATTTCCACTAGGAGCTGCAGTAGCTGCTCACCAACCACCAGGGGGCCCATGTGAGCAGACCAGATACAGTCGACCTGTCAGCAGACTGAGGAACAGAGGAACACTGTGACAGTATTTAGAAACGAGTCAGGACACTGTTTAACTCTCCCAGGCCTGTACAGTAAACCTACACATTAAACAGTCTTAATTTCATAATGGACATTTGTTTGTGTTAATTAGTTATGTTGATATAATAACTAAGTGGGTAAAGGCAAATAATGGAACAGCTGGAACAGTCTGGTGTTTTTAGAAAATTACATGACTTACTGTAATACAGCCTTAAAAACCAGGAAAACACAACACTTCATGTCAGGATATTACGATATCCAAAATTTAAGACGATATCTAGCCTCATATATACATATATATATATATATATATATATATATATATATATATATATATATATGCTAAATGTGTGTATCATACAGAGGATTATATATGAATACATATATTTAGTTTGTCCCCCGAGAGTCTACCAATCAGCTCATTGATCCGGACACAGAACCTCCCTGAAGACTCCACACGGAGAATGAAGTCAGAGAGATAACGGGAAATAAAACAAGTTCATAATGTTGGAAACAAACTAATTCATAACGAGACGAAAGATTCTTCACATTTCAAACATTAAAACGTCAGGAAACAGAAAAGATGTTTCTCTTAAATCAGATTCAGTTCCTCAAACTAATTTAAAACCCTTGTGTTGTCTTCTTGTCAACCTTGAATAAAACAGTTTTTTAACGTATTAAATTAAATCTTCTACACATTTTCAGCTCTTATTTCTACGTCTGTTTCTATTTTATATCAAACAGGTACTGAGACTAGAGCTAGAACTAGAGCATCAGATAGAGAGGCGTTCAGGGACCTGTAGCACCCCCCTCCCCCCACACACAGACAGATGCGTTCAGGGACCTGTAGGAGTTTGTTGTTATTATCTGGTCTGTTTGTGACAGGAAGCCAGACGTGCACACTCTGTACATATGAATGATTTCAGCATGAGTTAGTTTTTAATGTTAATACGACAAATAGATTTTATATCATCATGTGTTTTATGTTGAAAACTCTGAACAACTTCCTGTGGAGGACAAGTGTGTGTGTGTGTGTGTGTGCGTGTATATCTGTGTGTGTGTGTGTGTGTGTGTGTGTGTGTGTGTGTGTGTGTGTGTGTGTGTGTGTCTGTCTCTGTGTGTGTGTGTGTGTGTGTGTGTGTGTGTGTGTATATCTGTGTGTGTGTGTGTGTGTGTGTGTGTGTGTGTGTGTGTGTCTGTCTCTGTGTGTGTGTGTGTCTGTCTCTGTGTGTGTGTGTGTGTGTGTGTGTGTGTGCAGAGGTGTCAAGTAACAAAGTACAAATACGTCTGATCCATCAGATCTCTCTGAGTTCTGGGACCAGTTATTATTTATCTCTGATCTCTTTGAGTTATATACATATATATCTTTATCTATGACCCAGCTGTACCTTGATGCTCTACTGTGTCAGAGCTCCCCCCGGTGGTCAGACACACAACTCCAACTCCACCAAACCTCAGCGAACACAGATGGGATGAGTTATATTTTGAATGTGCACAAAGTTTTGGACACAGAAATCTTGCTCAAACATCTCAAATATTACAGTCCAGGGGTTTATTTTTAAATTAAAATGAATAATGTATAATTGAGGTTACTCCCTCAACAAAAGATGCAAAAGAGAAGGTAAGAGTAAATGATGCCTATATGCTACATGTGTGCTGACTCAGATATAATTCGAAAAGCAGATCTAAAGGAGAATGCCTTGCTGCAATATATTCCATTATGTTTTCATATTCAATTCAATTCAAAAAGCTTTATTGTCTACGGAGCCCCCCTGGTCCCACTTTGTCAAAAAAAAATTCATTATAACTATCTCGTGGCCACGAGATACGTATCTTGAGGCCTTAAGATACGCGATAATTCTTCATATTTTATAGCCTATATTTATACTTTTTACATGTACAGACCCTTTCCAAAAAATTAGAATATCATGGAAAAGTTCATTTATTTCCATAATTCCATTCAAAACGTTAAACTTCCATATATTATAGATTCAGGGCCCACAACTTAAACAATTTCAAGTATTTAGTTGTTTATTTGTACATAATTTGGGCTTCCAGCTCATAAAACCCACGAAAACAGGATTTCAAAAAATTAGAATACTGTGAAGAAATCACCATAAGAAGGACTGGACTGTTGGCCAGTGGTCCAAGGTTTTCCGATGAAAGTAAAGTGTGCCTTTCATTCGGGAATCAAGGTCCAAGGGTTTGGAGGAAGACGGGTGAGGAACAGAACCCAAGCTGCTTGAGGTCCAGTGTGAAATCTCCACAGTCAGTCATGATTTGGGGTGCAATGTCCAGTGCAGGTGTTGGTAAACTCTGCTTTCTTAAATCCAATGTCACCGCATCAGTCTACCAGAAAGTTTTATGATTCCTTCTGCTGAGGATCTGTATGGAGATGCAGATTTCATCTTCCAGCAGGACCTGGCCCCTGCCCATACCGCCAGAAGCACCAAAACCTGGTTTGATGCCCATGCTATCACAGTGCTTGACTGGCCAGCCAACTCGCCGGACCTAAACCCCATTGAGAATCTATGGGGTATTATCAAGAGGAAAATGAGGGACACCAGACCCAAAAACAAAGAAGAGCTGACAGCAAGCATCAATCTGGGCTTCCATAACTCCCAGGCAATGCCACAGGCTGACTGGCTCAGTGATTAAGGCAAAGGGATTCCCTACCAAGTATTGAAGATTGACGTATCGTTTTGAAAGTACCACGTTGATGTGATCCTAATTTCTAAGTAAATGGTGATTTCTTCACAGTATTCTAATTTTTTGAAATCCTATTTTCGTGGGTTTTATGAGCTGGAAGCCCAAATTATGTACAAATAAACAACTAAATAATTGAAATCGTTTAAGTTGTGGGCCCTGAATCTATAATCTATGGAAGTTTAATGTTTTGAATGGAATTATGGAAATAAATAAACTTTTCCATGATATTCTAATTTTTTGGAAAGGGTCTGTATATATGTCACAAAGAGCCAGGCCGCCAGAGTTTTCTTATGTTGTATATAGTGTGGTGTTTCAGGTGTTTTATTTTGTATTATGAATGGCTGAGACACAAGGAGGAAAGAGGAGCAGATAGAGAGTGAAAACGAAACGTTGGGGATGGGCAGGACAGCGGAGCAGGAGGTCAGCTGTGGATGTTTGGAAGATCGGCGTGTTGGCGTTGTAGCCCGAACGGGAAAAGCAGAGTGGACCTCTTCCCCCCTCCCTCAAACAGAAAAGGGTGAAGACTGTAGTCCCTTTCTCTATAGACTGGTTGAAATCAGATTTTCAATTTTTGCCCAAATCGCACTCGCACAACGCCAACGTGCGAATTAGCCATCCATTTTCGTAAAAGGGCCCATATTTGAGCTTTACATAGTTGATTTCTCGAATAAAAAAGTTTCAGAAGTGAATTTTGTAATTTTGTAGAGATGGAATAGATTCAGAGATCTACCTGACCTCAGGTCAGATTGTAGCCTATGTTAATGTTCTACCTGATCTCAGGTCAGTTGTGTAGCCTATGTTAATGTTCTACCTGATCTCAGGTCAGTTGTGTAGCCTATGTAAATGTTCTACCTGATCTCAGGTCAGTTGTGTAGCCTATGTAAATGTTCTACCTGATCTCAGGTCAGTTGTGTAGCCTATGTAAATGTTCTACCTGATCTCAGGTCAGTTGTGTAGCCTATGTAAATGTTCTACCTGATCTCAGGTCAGTTGTGTAGCCTATGTAAATGTTCTACCTGATCTCAGGTCAGTTGTGTAGCCTTTGTAAATGTACTACCTGATCTCAGGTCAGTTGTGTAGCCTATGTAAATGTACTACCTGATCTCAGGTCAGTTGTGTTCTACCTGATCTCAGGTCAGTTGTGTAGTATGTAAATGTTCTACCTGATCTCAGGTCAGTTGTGTAGCCTTTGTAAATGTTCTACCTGATCTCAGGTCAGTTGTGTAGTATGTAAATGTTCTACCTGATCTCAGGTCAGTTTTGTAGCCTATGTAAATGTTCTACCTGATCTCAGGTCAGTTGTGTAGCCTTTGTAAATGTTCTACCTGATCTCAGATCAGTTGTGTAGCCTATGTAAATGTTCTACCTGATCTCAGGTCAGTTGTGTAGCCTTTGTAAATGTTCTACCTGATCTCAGGTCAGTTTTGTAGCCTATGTAAATGTTCTACCTGATCTCAGGTCAGTTGTGTAGCCTTTGTAAATGTTCTACCTGATCTCAGGTCAGTTGTGTTCTACCTGATCTCAGGTCAGTTGTGTAGCCTATGTAAATGTTCTACCTGATCTCAGGTCAGTTGTGTAGCCTATGTAAATGTTCTACCTGATCTCAGGTCAGTTGTGTAGCCTATGTAAATGTTCTACCTGATCTCAGGTCAGTTGTGTAGCCTATGTAAATGTTCTACCTGATCTCAGGTCAGTTGTGTAGCCTATGTAAATGTACTACCTGATCTCAGATCAGTTGTGTAGCCTGTGTAAATGTACTACCTGATC
Organism: Perca flavescens; assembly: GCF_004354835.1. Classification (NCBI taxonomy): domain Eukaryota; kingdom Metazoa; phylum Chordata; class Actinopteri; order Perciformes; family Percidae; genus Perca; species Perca flavescens. Next base: position 2,903,488 of record NC_041341.1, read on the forward strand.
TCAGATCAGTTGTGTAGCCTATGTAAATGTACTACCTGATCTCAGATCAGTTGTGTAGCCTATGTAAATGTACTACCTGATCTCAGGTCAGTTGTGTAGTATGTAAATGTACTACCTGATCTCAGGTCAGTTGTGTAGTATGTAAATGTTCTACCTGATCTCAGGTCAGTTGTGTAGCCTATGTAAATGTTCTACCTGATCTCAGGTCAGTTTTGTAGCCTATGTAAATGTTCTACCTGATCTCAGGTCAGTTGTGTAGTCTATGTAAATGTTCTACCTGATCTCAGGTCAGTTGTGTAGCCTTTGTAAATGTTCTACCTGATCTCAGGTCAGTTGTGTAGTCTATGTAAATGTTCTACCTGATCTCAGGTCAGTTGTGTAGCCTATGTAAATGTTCTACCTGATCTCAGGTCAGTTGTGTAGTCTATGTAAATGTTCTACCTGATCTCAGGTCAGTTGTGTAGCCTTTGTAAATGTTCTACCTGATCTCAGGTCAGTTGTGTTCTACCTGATCTCAGGTCAGTTGTGTAGCCTATGTAAATGTTCTACCTCATCTCAGGTCAGTTGTGTAGCCTATGTAAATGTTCTACCTGATCTCAGGTCAGTTGTGTAGCCTATGTAAATGTTCTACCTGATCTCAGGTCAGTTGTGTAGCCTATGTAAATGTACTACCTGATCTCAGATCAGTTGTGTAGCCTGTGTAAATGTTCTACCTGATCTCAGATCAGTTGTGTAGCCTATGTAAATGTACTACCTGATCTCAGATCAGTTGTGTAGCCTATGTAAATGTACTACCTGATCTCAGGTCAGTTGTGTAGTATGTAAATGTACTACCTGATCTCAGGTCAGTTGTGTAGCCTATGTAAATGTTCTACCTGATCTCAGGTCAGTTGTGTAGCCTATGTAAATGTACTACCTGATCTCAGGTCAGTTGTGTAGTATGTAAATGTACTACCTGATCTCAGGTCAGTTGTGTAGTCTATGTAAATGTTCTACCTGATCTCAGGTCAGTTGTGTAGCCTATATAAATGTACTACCTGATCTCAGGTCAGTTGTGTAGCCTATGTAAATGTACTACCTGATCTCAGGTCAGTTGTGTAGCCTATGTAAATGTTCTACCTGATCTCAGGTCAGTTGTGTAGCCTATGTAAATGTACTACCTGATCTCAGGTCAGTTGTGTAGCCTATGTAAATGTTCTACCTGATCTCAGGTCAGTTGTGTAGTATGTAAATGTACTACCTGATCTCAGGTCAGTTGTGTAGTATGTAAATGTACTACCTGATCTCAGGTCAGTTGTGTAGCCTATGTAAATGTTGGGGCTGACAAAGGTTCCGGTTTTTGGGAGGTTGACGTCAACTTCCAGCTTTGTTGAGATTCGCACGTTTTCAGCGGCAGTTTCAAAATATGAGATGTTCATAGTAAAGGGGTGTCAGTGGGACTTTGAGCTTCTATGTATGTCCTATTTACCCACCGAACTGTTGTTATTACACTATGACAGAGTAAAATCAGTTTGGCATTCTATCACCCCTTTAAATCTGGAACGATGATCAGATTTGAAACCAAATCCTCCAAATGATTCCAATAAGGAAACGATTCTGATGGAATCCTAATTTTTGATCTCGATGCCCAACCCTACTGCTGATACTACAACTGCTTTTTGAAACATATCAACGGTGTTCATTACTACAACATTGTTGACTCCAAACAGTAATGTAATTGTATAAAATACATTTGCAATAAGGTCACCTGTCTGTGTCATATTTATTAAAACGAGACCAGTGGTCTGTTTCACAATGTCTTACAAAGAACAAACATGATTTCATTACCTTTCCATTTTCCAGATCCTGCCATTGTTTTCATGAACATAATGTCATGACTGTTATAATGTTTATTATAACAGCAGAACATAGTGTTTGATGGTTTGATAATAATTTAAACCATTCCCACTTTTCCAATTATTCGGACTTCTTAACTTCTTACACATTTAAGCTCTTAATCCAGTTTAGCTTTAGCAATTTAATATACATTTGGTCATTCACTCACGCTCAGCCTGTATTCCCCAAAGTGACTATTGGGAGGCTTAGAGTTGTCTGCAGACTTTTTTTTCCTACAATATAACACACTTTTATTGATTGACGATATTAAGCTCTGTAATCTTGATCAACTCAGCCTATAGGTCTGCAGTAATAGTATAAGCCCCTGTTATTATGACGCAGCTACGTCATACCTGGTGCAGCCACTGTTTTACAGAAGCATAACAGATTGAAGGGAGATTATCAGTGTGCAATCACAGTAAATAATTTTAAGTTAAATACTGGAATATTGATACCCCAACTGCTAGTTAGTCAGTTTACTGACAAAACCTATATCACAAAGAAAAATCCACAATGAAAACAAATTCATGACAATGTTTGGATGAAGGACAACGAATATAAGAGCACTTTCAAGGCACTGAACATCCCTCTGAGCATGGTCAGTAGAAATGATAAATATTCAGCCAAAGACAGTCTCATAGAGCAGGTACTTTATTTGCACTCAGATTTCCTTTACATTCATACTGTTGATTTGAAATCATGAATTCAACATTCAACAAATGGTGCATTGTTTTTGGAAGAGTTGGAGGCCGATTTCCTAAAAGGGAGAAACACAAAGAGAGTAAAAAAGATCATAAATATTGATGAAAAAATCCAGATTATATTGTTTTACAAAGATCCATTCAAAGGTAAAGAATTAACATAACACACGCATATGCTCACATCTGATAATAACTCTCTTCCATTTCTTACCTTAGCTCATTTGCAGCAATGCCCTGAACCAGTGCATCCTGGTTTACAACAAGGTTTAACAGTAGCAGTGTGGCAAACGCTTTGACAACCTCCCACTCCTCCTGTTAAAATATGAGAATTGAGATTAGGAATTCAAAGTTGACAACAGAAACTCAGATTTTTGCCATTAACATGCTGATATCTGAACATAAGTAATAAACTGGACTGTTAA
>NC_041341.1:2911485-2933985 GCF_004354835.1 Perca flavescens
TGGAGGGAGAGCATCACCAAGAGGAGGAGGGAGAAAGAGAAGAGGTGAAGGGAGAGCATCACCAAGAGTAGGAGGGAGAAAGAGAAGATATGGAGGGAGGGCATCACCATGAGGAGGGAGAAAGAGAAGATGTGGAGGGAGAACATCACCAAGATGAGGAGGGAGAAAGAGAAGAGGTGGAGGGAGAGCATCACCAAGAGGAGGAGGGAGAAAGAGAAGAGGTGGAGGGAGAGCATCACCAAGAGGAGGAGGGAGAAAGAGAAGAGGGGGAGGGAGAGCATCACCAAGAGGAAGAGGGAGAAAGAGAAGAGGTGGAGGGAGAGCATCACCAAGAGGAGGGAGAAAGAGAAGATGTGGAGGGAGAGCATCACCAAGAGGAGGAGGGAGAAAGAGAAGAGGGGGAGGGAGAGCATCACCAAGAGGAGGAGGGAGAAAGAGAAGATATGGAGGGAGAGCATCACCAAGATGAGGAGGGAGAAAGAGAAGATATGGAGGGAGAGCATCACCAAGATGAGGAGGGAGAAAGAGAAGATATGGAGGGAGAGCATCACCAAGATGAGGAGGGAGAAAGTGAAGATATGGAGGGAGAGCATCACCAAGATGAGGAGGGAGAAAGTGAAGATATGGAGGGAGAGCATCACCAAGAGGTGATAAATATAAAAATTCACATTTACTTAAATATGAATAATTAGGGAAAGTTGTCAGTGTGAAAGTGTGATGAGATGGGGAGATGAGTTTTTATATTTTGTGTAGAATGTATTTTAGATCTATTGCTCAGATTAAATTAAAAAATGTAAGAAATGAACCTAGAAATCCTCTCCCAGGCTAACATGTTAGTGTGTGTTAACACAGTCTGATGGTTATAACTAATCAATGACAGACAGTCTGATGGTTATAACTAATCAATGACAGTTCCTAATCTTGTACAAATGCTGCCTGCAACGCTGCCTCTCTGACTCAGTTTGCTTCCCCTCTCACACATCTGCCACTCATCACCTGTGTCTTACCTTAATGCCTTTCCTGTGATAATAATAATAATAATAATAATAATAATAATAATAATAATAATAATAATAAATTTATTTGTAAAGCAATTTCAAATCAAAGTGTTGTACAGAGCATAGAAAATACAATTTCAAATTTAAAAACATTTCAAGTAACTAAAACAAAAATAAACACACACTCAGACTCTCTGGAAAACCATACAGAGAAATGAGGCCTCATACACACCAGTAACCAGATGGTCTTTAGCTTTGCTTTAAAAGCCTCACCAGAACAAGCCTGCCTGGTGTCCAGAGGTAAACTGTTCCACAATGTCGGTGCACAGAAAGAAAAAGCCCGTTCACCAATTGTCTTCTTTTTAACCCTTGGGACACTCAGAAGACCCGTCCCCTGAGAACGCAGGGCTCGAGCAGGCACATAGGGGTTCACTAGGTCTTTAACATACAACGGTGCACTGCCATTTAATATTTTATAGGTTAGCAGCAACACCTTAAAGTCTGACGAGAGGATAACACTGGTGTAATATGTTCATATCTGGAGACTCCGGTCAGAACACAAGCTGCAGCATTCTGAACCATATGCAGACTCCGAAGACTTTTCTTTGGCAGACCTGACAGAAGGACATTACAGTAATCTAGCCTGGAAGATACAAAGGCATGCATGAGGACCTCAGAGTCCTTAAACGAGAGTATTGATCTGATCTTGGAGATGTTTCTAAGATGGAAAAAAGCAACTCTGGTCACCTCCTTAATATGTAAATCAAACGAGAGTATCTGATCGAAGAGCACACCAAGATTCTTAACTTGGTCTCTGCGATTGATTGCACAATCATCGAGAGAAAAACTAATGTGATCAAAAAGATGACCTAGTTTTGCTGGTCCAATAACCATCCTTTCTGTCTTAGCAGAATTCAGCATCAAGAACTTTGTTGATAACCAGCTCTTAACAGCTGCATGACAGGCCTCAAGTTTAGCCGTATTAGACTCGCTTCCTACATCTAATGGCATATACAGCTGCATATCGTCAGATTAACAATGAAAAGCAATCCCAAAAGATCGGAAAATCTGACCCAATGGGGATAGATGAAGTGAAAAAGCAATGGACCTAATACAGACCCCTGGGGAACCCCTTGCTTGACGGCACAGGACTCAGAGAGTATGTTGTCATATAAAACATCTTTATGACAGGTATGATCTTAACCACTCTAGAACTTCTCAAGTCTATCCAATAGTATACAGTGGTCAACCGTATCGAAAGCAGCGCTAAGATCTAACAGCAATAAAACCCTTGTTGAGCCCGAATCTATAGACAGTAACAAATCATTCAACACTTTTGTAGGTGCTGTTTCGGTGGAATGATTTACCCGAAAAGCAGACTGAAATGGCTCAAATAGCTTATTTAGTGACAGATAGTTCAAAAGCTGATTTGAGACCACTTTCTCAAACTTTTTTGACACAAACGCAAGGTTTGAAACAGGTCTATAGTTGGTCAGGGAGTCTGCATCCAAGCTAGGCTTCTTTAGTAGGGGTTTTACCAGAGCAGTTTTGAAGCATGCTGAAAAGACTCCAGTGAGGAGGGATGAGTTTAAGATCAATAAAACATAAGGTCCTAAAGTAGGCCATAGCTCTTTGACAACCCAAGAAGGCCGAGGATCCAGTGAACAGGTTGTACATCGTGCCACCATTACAATCTTACTCAAGGAAGCCAAGGAAATTGGTTCAAATTGAGAAAAAAACCTTGTCCTGTGCAGATAGACAAAGCAACAACACACTCTGCTTTGTCACTATAAGACAGGACTATGTTGGCTCTAATGTCCTCAACCCTTTCATTAAAATACAATAGAGAGAGACAGGTACACATAGCTAAACACCACAGTCAGTAGGAGACAAGTACATGGAGAAAAAGACGGCTAACATTAACTTAAGACACACACACACACACACACACACACACACACAGACACACACATACACACAGATACACGGTCTGTACATCCAGTCTAATCCTAGCATCATTTATCACAGAATTTGAATGAATAATTTCATAATGACAGCATGACCTTTCTTCATGTGTCTTTCCTGGTATCAGACCTGATGATCCATCAGATCAACCTCTGGTTGGTTGTTGTTCAGCAGAGTCAAAGCATCAGCTGTAATATTTGGGTTTTTAATTTGCTGGGTGCATTGACTTGTGTTGTCTAGACCTCCTCTATCTGGAAAGGGTCCCAAAATAACTCCTGTTGGGATTTGATACTATAGATAAAGTTGAATTGAATACTGGAGTGAGCTGAACATAGTTGTTCCCATCAGTCTTAGAAATTAACCTTTATCTCCACTTATAGAGACCTGAAACATAACAACCGTGTTATAATGCAGTGATTCATATTACAGCAAGTAACGCTGGGACACTAGTTTGATCAAAATCAGTTCTTGTGCAAGTTTGAACAAGAATGGGAAAGAGTGTGTTCACTTCTGTAGAAACCACGCCTGCTAAACACTGACAGTGTCCTTGACAAATATTTCATGATGAAATAATTCCCATTAATTTACCCTTACAAAAAGGTCACTTCATTTGACTGACACCAGGCACGGCGTTTTGGGTGGGACGTGGCCTTGACCCGCCCACTTTTCAACAGGCCCACCCAAAACATTTCCTCAAAAAACATTGATTATGAAATCATTTCCAGGACGAGGACAAGGTTGCAACATTCGTTGTTTAGGTACCTTAAACGCGTGCCACAGCGGTCTCAGAGTCATCGCTGCAACCAGGAGATGAAGGAGAGCTGAGATCCACAACGCCGAGCACATCTTTGTCTCGGCCACCGCAGGATGCTAACCCCTAGCCCTAACCCTAACCCTATGGATATAGCCCTGTGGATCGGTCTTCCGTGGATGAGCCCGCAACTCAACCAGTACTAAAGTATCCGGTCACTTCTTCTGCTTTAGGGAGGTTAATTGTCTAAAGGAAGTATTTCCTCGCCTCTGTCGCACCAAATGCTTGCTCTTGGTGGGACTTGTTGGGTCTCTGTAAATAAAATTTAACTGAACATTTGTAAGCTTCTGTTGCCAATTGTTTCCCTCACACTTCTTGGTGTTGTAAAACTGGAGTATATAACTCCAGGTTTAATTATATAATATCTATTATATATTATAAACTATTTGTTGGAGCACTTATTTGGAGCAGTATTGGTAAACGATTTGATATCAGATAATAACATTGATCTATTCTGTCTTACTGAAACCTGGCTGGGCCATGAAGAATATGTCAGTCTAAATGAAGCCACTCCTCCCAGTCATATTAATACTCAAATTCCTAGAGGCTCAGGCCGAGGAGGGGGAGTTGCATCCATCTTTGATTCAAGCCTGTTACTCCTATGCTGCTGCGTCCTGCTGCGTCCTGCTGCGTCCTGCTGCGTCCTGCGACTATTATCACCACTGTTCATCACCCCCCCAACGGGCCCCGTCAGACACCACCTACCAAGAGTCTGGGTCTGCCGAGGTTTCTTCCTAAAAGGGAGTTTTTCCTCGCCACTGTCGCAATAGCCACTGCTAATGCTTGCTCTTGAGGGAATTACTGTAATTGTTGGGGTTTTGGAATTTATAGAGTGTGGTCTAGACCTACTCTATCTGTAAAGTGTCTCGAGATAACTCTGTTATGATTTGATACTATAAATAAAATTGAATTGAATTGAATTGAATATGTCATTACTCTGAGTCTCAGAGGCCAATAATCAGCCCTGTAAATATTCCGTGCCTTCTGCAGTGAATAAGGGTTCAGACAGACAGTTCCAGGCCTGGGTGGTCCATCATACACTGTGGTAGGTCAGGTAAATCGTCACATCTTCTTCTGATTTTTATAAAATATTACATAGACCGTTAAATTACAGTACATATGACAGGGATATTAACAAAAAGCAGGAAGCAAGGTAACCCGGTGATGCTGTGTATGTTTTGCTCTTTGACAACACTTGGTTTATTTCATCCTTTTTAATATTTACGTAGAAGCAGTGAGATAAACCAGACAATAATTGTAACGTTACCTGATGTATCTCCCTGCAGCACACATTTTCTACCTTGGACGGCATCCGCTCACAATGTCCACATGTGCACCTGTAGTAACATTAAACATCAACTGAAGCATGAAACAGGAAAGGTACGTCAATTGGTTGAATTCAATGAAAACAATTTGGATGCATTTCTAAACAAAAATTCACTTTAATACTTGATCTTCAAGTTTTCAAATATTTAGTACTGACTGGAGAATGTATATGAACATTAATTTTGAACGTTACGACATTGTGAGGACCGATGTAAGAACATTAATGTCTGTAGTAATTTCCTTCATATTCGTAAATTCTGGTACAATTTATAAAACCACAAATAAGGTTGTTAATATATGGTCTACCGGCAGTCCCAGGGGACCTCCATGCTGCTGACACCGCTGCCTTTTCCAGCCAACAGCAGCGCACAGAGAGCCGGGGATAACAGTAGGTGGGCGTGTCAGGTAACGCTATGTGCCGTGCACCGGAACATAAACACAGACACATCATCAACAGTACGATAATAACATGAAAACACGTCATTCACTCTAAGTGGTTTCTGTGACTTTCAAATGTTTAAAAACCCAAAAGACGCCAAAATACACAGCCATCATTCAACCTTAGCCCCGAATAGCCACATCACTGAAGACACACACAACGTTAGCTGACTTTTTCTAAAGTGTTACAGCCTACTAAGATGAAAACACACTCAACTTACCACTCTGAAACGTCCTGTATATTGAGTAAACATTATAACTCAATATAAAAGTTACTTTAAAGACCTCAGACTTTCATTTTTTCAGTAAACTTCAGATCACATATAAACTAACAATCCATATTTAGACATTTTCCATGTCTTAATATCATGTTATACTATGTTTGTTGGACATGCTTTGTGGTGGCAAATTTTATTTTAACCATTTGTTTAAAGATTGTTTTAAACTTCCACAAAATCCTGCTCCTTCCTGTAGACTCTTAAAGCACCAGAGAGGGGAACAGTTACAGCCGTCAACTATAGCCTAGTAGAGTTATTTAGTTTTACTAGCCTATAGCTCCTCACATTGTTGTCTTTTTGCTTAGATAGAAGTGGAAATGTAGAAATGTATTTCAGCATTACGGTAATGCAGTTCAGCCATTTTACATTTCAAATTCCAACTTGTGCAGTACAGTGCATTTGAGATTTTTCAAACACTTTCATATTTCTGAATTTTAATCTATGTTTCTCACAGCATTAGAAAATAAATTCAGTCCAGACAATGTTCTACATTGTTTGGCATTATTCAACTTTTAAAGCTAACAATTCGGTTGAGCGTTAGCTTTTCAGAAAGCCTTAATTATTCTACATCTTTTTTACATTAGTGGTGATATAATGAAATGTATACTAATTCTGACTATACTTCAACTTCTTACACATTTAAGCTCTTAATCCAGTTTAACTTTAGCAATTTAATATACATTTGGTCATTCACTCACAATCAGCCTGTAAGTGACTGTTAGGAGGCTTAGAGTCATCTGCAGACTTTTTTTTTCTACAATATCACACACGTTTATTGATTGACCATATTAAGCTCTGTATTCTTCATCAGCTCAGCCTATAGCTCTGCAGTAATAGTATATGCCCCTGTTATTATGACGCAACCAGGGGCATCAGACTGGGGGTAAAACCAATACTGATTACCAGGGCCCAAGGGGAGAGAGGGCCCTTTAAAAGTCTGGAATATATTTTATTTCACCTGGATATTTTCATTTCCTAATTAAATTTCATAATGCATGTTAGATGAAATGTAAAGTTAGTGTATTGGCTGAATAACTTGGTTGATTGACTGAATACATTTTGTATACAAAAAAAGAGTAAGGTCTCACCCTCCCCTTGCTAATGCGCCAAATGGTTTAGTCCATCTGCACGCATTTTGTTTACGTTAGTTCATCTGGTGGAGCGCAAACTTCTGCTGTAGAAATGTCTTTCTCAAAGAAAGCCAAATCAGGCTACCAAAAAGAAAGGAAAGACAGGATAAGGAGAGAAAGCAAAAAGAGGGGAAACAATTGGTAACTGACTTCTTTTCAAAGAGATGTGAGCACAAACTAGAAAATCAAATCCATGGTGCTAAACTGCTTGAATATCTCCGTGACCATTAGTGCTAAAAACAGACTGAGACAACCCATATAAAGAGCAGAACATACACTTTCAACTGATAATTTGGCTAAATAAATAAACTACACTAGCAATGCTGTTTGCATATAACACACCACTGTTTTATTTTAAATGAATAGGCTATAATGTCTATAATTAGCAATAATAGGCTAATCAGTGTCATAGGTAGCTTGGTAGCTCATCGGTAGAGACATATCATGTCAACATTATAGTTATGTCAGATTTAACATTGTGGAACACATGGCCCTCAGTTTCAGAAACTGTCACACCAGGGAGTGGAGTAGCAACAGACCCCTCAGCCTCCTCTTTGGATTTGAGACAAGGTATTATATCAAAATTAAAGCAAACCATGTTTAGCCATTTTGACTGAAAGGTGTTAAGTAACACTAACATGTTAGTGTGTTTTATTATATTAGGTTATAATTAGGATAAGAGGTTAATATCAGATGTATCGTTCATAGAGAAAGTTGACAGAGAAGATGTGATTGAGGATGATGGGAGTGAAGACAGCAGGGAGCTCTGAGCACAGTGTGGAAATGAGAGATGAGGATCCAGAGGATCCAGGACTATGGCCAGATAAATTAACAGATGATCAGAGAGACACCATAGTACACAGGCTGGCAAGTAAAGGTACAGAGAAAAGAAACCAAATGTAGTAGTAACCACAGTAAAGTAGGTAGTAGTAACCACAGTAAAGTAGGCTAGAGAATGTTGAGAAAGGAGGTTTGAAATGTTATCAGGCTACTCTAAGCATTACAGTTAATAGTTATTACCCTATAAACAGCTAGGACTACAGATTCATGTGTACAGAGGCCCAATTATTATTATTTTTTCTGGGGGGTCGGGGGGGTGTTGAGGAACATGGGGGCACATCTACGCCCCTGGACGCAACTACGTCATAGCTGGAGCAGCCCATTTTGCAGAATCATAACAGATTGAAGGAAGATTATCAGTGTGCAATCACAGTAAATCATTTTAGGTTAAATACTGGAATATGTCTTTAGAAAACCCAACTGCTAGTTAGTCAGTTTCCTGACAAAAACTATATCACAAAGAGAAATCCACAATGAAAACAAAATCATGGCAATGGTTGGATGAAGGACAAAGAATATAAGAACACTGAATATCCCTCAGAGCAAGGTCAGTAGAAATGATAAATATTCAGCCAAAGACATAGACTCATAGAGCAGGTACTCTACTTTATTTTCACTCATATTTCCTTTACATTCATACTGTTGATTTGAAATCATTAATGCAACATTCAACAAATGGTGCATTGTGTTTAAAAGAGTTGGAGGCCAATTTCCTAAAAGGGAGAAACACAAAGAGAGTAAAAAAGATCAAAAATATTGATGAGAAAATCCAGATTATATTGTTTTACAATGATCCATTCAAAGGTAAAGAATTAACATATCACATGTATATGCTCATATCTGATAGTAAATCTCTTCCATTTCTTACCTTAGCTCATTTGCAGCAATGCCCTGAACCAGTGGATCCTGGTTTACAACAAGGTTTAACGGTAGCAGTGTGGCAAACGCTTTGACAACCTCCCACTCCTCCTGTTAAAATATGAGAATTGAGATTAGGAATTCAAAGTTGACAACAGAAACTCAGATTTTTGATATTAAGATGCTGATATCTGAACATAAATAATAAACTGGACTGTTAATACAGTTCTGGCACTTTAATTACATTTAATAAAAGGATAAGCAATAAGAGGAATATCTCACCTTTTATATCAAATGTGTTGCCTGATCCAATATTTCCTGAATTATTTCCTCCAACATCGACACAACTGGTGTTGCCCACAGAAGCATTGTGTCCAACCCCTCCTGTAAGAGTCATGTGAGATAGAGATTTGTTGAAACTGTCAAGACAACCTAACAGAAAAGAATAGACACACTCAGATTTACCTTGAATGCCGAAGGCATTATTAGAACCAACGTTGCCTGAGTTGGAGCCCACGTTGATGTTGCCGGTATTACCAATGTTGGCCATTGTTCCTGCTGAAATCTAGAGAGTCAGACAATGACTGAGAGGAAAGTAAAACCATGATTATCATAAATATGAGTACAGTCAAAATGTTTTACACTTTTTAGCTTATTGGGTTCCTTTTTTGGATTATTTAACTTTAGCACAAAGTGTAAGAGAGTCTGTCATAGCCTGAATATCTAATGCAAAATACAATATATGACAGTAAAGTAGTTGTGTTTAAAAGAAAGCAGTTGAGTGAAAGAGAGACATGCATGCAGTCTTTATCTTACCGCTGGTTTCAGTTGTCTCTGCTGTGCTTTGAGGTGAGCTTGTTGTTGACCTGAGGAGAGAAGAAGCTTTTATAAGGGTCCCGCACAAGCATGTTCATGTCTGTTTAAGAGGAGGAACTTCCTTATATGGTTACAAGCAGTTTTCTTTGTTCAGCAAAACGTTTCCACAGAATCTGAAGAGGATATGTAAGGTTTGTCATCATCTGAGGTCAATTTCAAGAAAAAAATAATAACTCTGAAATTGGAAGTGAGTAATATTAAACATCTGTCTGACTGTTATAATAAGACTACTGTTACACTACTTTATAATCTCATCACCTAGCCACATGATAATGGAGGCACCTTTTTACAGATAATGGATGGAAACAATCAATTAAATGGATTAATCACAGATATGAACACAAATAGAGGCATCTTTATGGGCTGAAATATGTGCCACCAGAAACTGAATTTGAATCACTTATATTTGAATTGCTAAACTTGAATAATTGCATTGAAAAACTGAATTTGAATCACATTATGTTAAATTGTACAGTTTAATTTGAATCATTGCATTGAAAAACTGAATCTAATATTTAGTCTAAATTTTCATCAACATTTGTAATAACTAATTGGAACATAGTCTTACTTACAGTTACAGTGTGTACGTGTGTGTATGTGTGTGTGTGTGTGTGTGTGTGTGTGTGTGTGTGTGTGTGTGTGTGTTTAGTAGGAAAGTAAGTAACATCAAATTCTTTGGAATATGACTCCTCTCAGGTGATTGCACAATGGCTGGAAGACATATATCAGGTACAATGATGGATAGTGTAAGAGCCAATCAGTGCCCTTGGTATGACTAGGAACCAATCTTTGGTGCAACCCGGAAGCGCACACAGTTTTTGACCACACATACACATACACACACACACACACACACACACACACACACACACACACCAATACCACAACACTACACAGGTATACATACAAGCAGTGATTTGTCTGGAAACCCAACTAAGATTTCATGTAAATAAATGGAACCAATGGGTTTAACTGCCAATATGACTTGGCCTTTCATTGATGAAAAGGTAAAAGTGTCCTTCCTCTAGCCAGACAGGTAGAGAGAGAGACAGGTACACAGAGATGAACACCACAGCCAAAACCTTTAGCTGGGTGGAGTCTGGAGACAGACAGGTAGAGAGAGAGACAGGTACACAGAGCTAAACACCACAGCCAAAACCTTTATCTGGGTGGAGTCTGGAGACAGACAGGAAGAGAGAGAGACAGGTACACAGAGTTAAACACCACAGCCAAAACCTTTAGCTGGGTGGAGTCTGGAGACAGACAGGTAGAGAGAGAGACAGGTACACAGAGCTAAACACCACAGCCAAAACCTTTATCTGGGTGGAGAGACAGACAGGTAGAGAGAGAGACAGGTACACAGAGCTAAACACCACAGCCAAAACCTTTATCTGGGTGGAGTCTGGAGACATGTTGGAGGACGAATTTCCACACGTTTGGTACCGGCCACCAGACAGGAGCACACATCTGTGTGTGTGTGTGTGTGTGTGTGTTTGTGTCTTTTTGTGTGTCTGTGTCTGTGTGTGTGTCTGTGTTTGTGTGTGTGTTTTTGTCTTTTTGTGTGTGTGTGTGTGTGTGTGTGTATGCTACATAAAGTGCAGATGAAGTGGGCATTACAGATGCCAGTACGTAGTGAGGTGTAAGTAAGTCATGAACAGAGAGTCTATCTCACTGCTGAGATGATGTAAAGAGTCAATAAACAGTTAGTCTAGTGGTCTAGTTAGTGAAGTAGATCAGTTATAACACAATATATATGAATAGACAGTCTATATAAACACTGACATGATGTAAAGAGTCAATAAACAGTTAGTCTGGTGGTCTAGTTAGTGAAGTAGATCAGTTATAACACAATATATATGAATAGACAGTCTAGATACATGCTAAAGTGTAGTGAAGAGTCAATGTACAGTTATTGCAAAGTGTGGTCTATGTAGTGATGAAGATCAGTAATAACAGTATACAAGAATAGACAGACTATGTAAATGCTGAGATGTAATGAAGAGTTAATATAGTTAATTTACAGTTAGTGCAGACTGTGGTCTAGATAGTGAAGTAGATCAGTAGATGTGCAAAAAGTGACAACAAAGATGGGAAGAAATAACAGTCGAGCATACAAGGGCAGGTGTATAGTACAAATTAGCATAAACAGATATGATAGTAACGCAGGGGAAGATGAGCATCTGATCAACTATGTAATAGGGCATGACAGAGATAATGGGCTAAGGGTGTGCAAATACAGTGGATGAAGACTGAGTGTGTGTGGATGTGTATGTATGTGTGTATGTGTGTGTGTGTGTGTGTGTGTGTGTGTGTCTGTGTGTCTGTGCGTGTTTGTGTGTGTGTGTGTGTGTGTGTGTGTATGTGTGTGTGTGTGTGTGTGTGTGTGTGTGTGTGTGTGTGTGTGTGTGTGTGTGTGTGTGTGTGTGTGTGTGTGTGTGTGTGTGTGTGTGCGCATAACTAGCTTGTTCAGTGTTCATCTCATCTCAAGATTAATTGTGTTGAAACAAATTCCATGAATCTCCTACCAAAGCAAATGCCACCCTAAAGGAAAGCCTTGCCACCCCTGCTGCCCCCCCAGTTGGCAGCAATGAATTAAAAGTTATAGCCAATTTGACAATTTACGAGCGTGAATCTCCAATGTCCAACTGCAGTGAATGCAGCACTAGATGACGCCAGAGAGGAGAGAGACTGATTTGTCTGGAAAACTGAGTGGTGCGAAGTGAGGGAGCCAGGAGTCGTAAGGAAAGGAGACGCAGGAGGAAAGAGGTCAAAACGGATTAACTATCTATCAAGAAATGAAATTATAATGAAAGCACAGTGCTAGCATAGTTGCGATAATGATTTTGAGATGCTAAAAATCAGGTTGAAGAACGTTATTTTGCTAACTATACATATAATGTTAGGTAGGTCTGACGTTTGTTCTGTGATTCACCGTCTGTCAAGGAAAACATTGTAAAGTTACTTTTAATCTTACAGAAATGAAAAGGAAAGGTAGCATATGTAGTTTTTTCTCACCAAAGAGAAATGCGAGAGAAATGAGCAAGGTAGATGGAGAAGATGAGGTGGAAGCCTGATCTCCTTCTCTAGTGGAAGGAGAGAGAGAAGAGGTGGAGGGAGAGAGAAGACAAAGACGAGGTGGAGAGAAAAGGGCAACAGAAACATGACAGAGATAGAATACAAGGCCAAGGAGGAGGAGGGAGAGCACCACAGAGGTGAAGATATGGAGGGAGAGCATCACCAAGAGGAGGAGGAAGAAAGAGAAGATATGGAGGGAGAGCATCACCAAGAGGAGGAGGGAGAAAGTGAAGATATGGAGGGAGAGCATCACCAAGAGGAGGAGGGAGAAAGAGAAGATATGGAGGGAGAGCATCACCAAGAGGAGGGAGAAAGAGAAGATATGGAGGGAGAGCATCACCAAGAGGAGGAGGGAGAAAGAGAAGAGGTGGAGGGAGAACATCACCAAGAGGAGGGAGAAAGAGAAGATATGGAGGGAGAGCATCACCAAGATGAGGAGGGAGAAAGAGAAGAGGTGGAGGGAGAACATCACCAAGAGGAGGAGGGAGAAAGAGAAGATATGGAGGGAGAGCATCACCAAGAGGTGATAAATATAAAAATTCACATTTACTTAAATATGAATGATTAGGGAAAGTTGTCAGTGTGAAAGTGTGATGAGATGGGGAGATGAGTTTTTATATTTTGTGTAGAATGTATTTTAGATATATTGCTCAGATTAAATCATCCTGTCCCAGGCTAACATGTTAGTGTGTGTTAACACAGTCTGATGGTTATAACTAATCAATGACAGTCTGATGGTTATAACTAATCAATACAGACAGTCTGACGGTTATAACTAATCAATGACAGACAGTCTGATGGTTATAACTAATCAATGACAGACAGTCTGATGGTTATAACTAATCAATACAGACAGTCCGATGGTTATAACTAATCAATGACAGACAGTCTGATGGTTATAACTAATCAATGACAGACAGTCTGATGGTTATAACTAATCAATACAGACAGTCCGATGGTTATAACTAATCAACGACAGACAGTCTGATGGTTATAACTAATAAATGACAGTTCCTAATCTTGTACAAATGCTGCCTGCAACGCTGCCTCTCTGACTCAGTCAAAAACTGTTTGCTTCCCCTCTCACACATCTGCCACTCATCACTTGTGTCTTACCTTAATGCCTTTCCTGTGATAATAATAATAATAATTATAATAATAATAATAATAATCATAATAATACAAATTTATTTGTAAAGCACTTTCAAATCAAAGTGTTGTACAGAGCATAGAAAATACAATTTCAAATTTAAAAACATTTCAAGTAACTAAAACAAAAATAAACACACACTCAGACTCTCAGGAAAACCATACAGAGAAATGAGGCCTCATACACACCAGTAACCAGATGGTCTTTAGCTTTGCTTTAAAAGCCTCACCAGAACAAGCCTACCTGGTGTCCAGAGGTAAACTGTTCCACAATGTCGGTGCACAGAAAAGAAAAGCCCGTTCACCAATTGTCTTCTTTTTAACCCTTGGGACACTCAGAAGACCCGTCCCCTGAGAACGCAGGGCTCGAGCAGCCACATAGGGGTTCACTAGGTCTTTAACATACAACGGTGCACTGCCATTTAATATTTTATAGGTTAGCAGCAACACCTTAAAGTCTGAAGAGAGGATAACACTGGTGTAATATGTTCATATCTGGAGACTCCGGTCAGAACACAAGCTGCAGCATTCTGAACCATATGCAGACTCCGAAGACTTTTCTTTGGCAGACCTGACAGAAGGACATTACAGTAATCTAGCCTGGAAGACACAAAGGCATGAATGAGGACCTCAGAGTCCTTAAACGAGAGTATTGATCTGATCTTGGAGATGTTTCTAAGATGGAAAAAAGCAACTCTGGTCACATCCTTAATATGTAAATCAAACGAAAAGTGTCTGATTGAAGAGCACACCAAGATTCTTAACTTGGTCTCTGCGATTGATTGCACAATCATCGAGAGAAAAACTAATGTGATCAAAAAGATGACCTAGTTTTGCTGGTCCAATAACCATCCTTTCTGTCTTAGCAGAATTCAGCATCAAGAACTTTGTTGATAACCAGCTCTTAACAGCTGCATGACAGGCCTCAAGTTTAGCCGTATTAGACTCGCTTCCTACATCTAATGGCATATACAGCTGCATATCGTCAGATTAACAATGAAAAGCAATCCCAAAAGATCAGAAAATCTGACCCAATGGGGATAGATGAAGTGAAAAAGCAATGGACCTAATACAGACCCCTGGGGAACCCCTTGCTTGACGGCACAGGACTCAGAGAGTATGTTGTCATATAAAACATCTTTATGACAGGTATGATCTTAACCACTCTAGAACTTCTCAAGTCTATCCAATAGTATACAGTGGTTAACCGTATCGAAAGCAGCGCTAAGATCTAACAGCAATAAAACACTTGTTGACCCCAAATCTATAGACAGTAACAAATCATTCAACACTTTTGTAGGTGCTGTTTCTGTGGAATGATTTACCCGAAAAGCAGACTGAAATGGCTCAAATAGCTTATTTAGTGACAGATAGTTCAAAAGCTGATTTGAGACCACTTTCTCAAACTTTTTTGACACAAACGCAAGGTTTGAAACAAGTCTATAGTTGGTCAGGGAGTCTGCATCCAAGCTAGGCTTCTTTAGTAGGGGTTTTACCAGAGCAGTTTTGAAGCATGCTGAAAAGACTCCAGTGAGGAGGGATGAGTTTAAGATCAATAAAACATAAGGTCCTAAAGTAGGCCATAGCTCTTTGACAACCCAAGAAGGCCGAGGATCCAGTGAACAGGTTGTACATCGTGCCACCATTACAATCTTACTCAAGGAAGCCAAGGAAATTGGTTCAAATTGAGAAAAAAACCTTGTCCTGTGCAGATAGACAAAGCAACAACACACTCTGCTTTGTCACTATAAGACAGGACTATGTTGGCTCTAATGTCCTCAACCCTTTCATTAAAATACAATAGAGAGAGACAGGTACACAGAGCTAAACACCACAGTCAGTAGGAGACAGACAGGTACAGAGAGAGACAGGTACATGGAGAAAAAGACTGCTAACATTAACTTAAGACACACACACACAGACACACACACACACACACAGACACACACATACACACAGATACACGGTCTGTACATCCAGTCTAATCCTAGCATCGTTTATCACAGAATGTGAATGAATAATTTCATAATGACAGCATGACCTTTCTTCATGTGTCTTTCCTGGTATCAGACCTGATGATCCATCAGATCAACCTCTGGTTGGTTGTTGTTCAGCAGAGTCAAAGCATCAGCTTTAATATTTGGGTTTTTAATTTGCTGGGTGCATTGACTTGTGTTGTCTAGATCTCCTCTATCTGGAAAGGGTCCCAAAATAACTCCTGTTGGGATTTGATACTATAGATAAAGTTGAATTGAATACTGGAGCAATTTAAAAGATAGTTGATCCCATCAGTCCTAGAAACTAACCTTTAACTCCACTTATAGAGACCTGAAACATAACAACCGTGTTGTAATGCAGTGATTCATATTACAGCAAGTAACGCTGGGACACTAGTTTGATCAAAATCAGTTCTTGTGCAAGTTTGAACAAGAATGGGAAAGAGTGTGTTCACTTCTGTAGAAACCACGCCTGCTAAACACTGACAGTGTCCTTGACAAATATTTCATGATGAAATAAGTCCCATTAATTTACCCTTACAAAAAGGTCACTTCATTTGACTGACACCAGGCACGGCGTTTTGGGTGGGCCTGACGGGCCTTGACCCGCCCACTTTTCAACAGGCCCACCCAAAACATTTCCTCAAAAACATTGATTATGAAATCATTTCCAGGACGAGGACAAGGTTGCAACATTCGTTGTTTAGGTACCTTAAACGTGCACGAGCGGTCTCAGAGTCATCGCTGCAACCAGGAGATGAAGGAGAGCTGAGATCCACAACGCTGAGCACATCTTTGTCTCGGCCACCGCAGGATGCTAACCCCTAGCCCTAACCCTAACCCTATGGATATAGCCCTGTGGATCGGTCTTCCGTGGATGAGCCCGCAACTCAACCAGTACTAAAGTATCCGGTCACTTCTTCTGCTTTAGGGAGGTTAATTGTCTAAAGGAAGTATTTCCTCGCCTCTGTCGCACCAAATGCTTGCTCTTGGTGGGACTTGTTGGGTCTCTGTAAATAAAATTTAACTGAACATTTGTAAGCTTCTGTTGCCAATTGTTTCCCTCACACTTCTTGGTGTTGTAAAACTGGAGTATATAACTCCAGGTTTAATTATATAATATCTATTATATATTATAAACTATTTGTTGGAGCACTTATTTGGAGCAGTATTGGTAAACGATTTGATATCAGATAATAACATTACGTACTGCAATAACGTCCGACTGAAGAAGGAGTCTTTCCGGGATATGTTATCCCGGAGGACTCCGGAGGCAGTTGCAGGGTACCGAAGGGCCCGAAGGGCTGCAGCCTCTGCCGTGAAAGAGGCAAAGCAGCGGGTGTGGGAGAAGTTTGGAGAAGACATGGAGAAGGACTTTCGGTCGGCACCAAAGTGCTTCTGGAAAACTGTTCGCCACCTCAGGAGGGGGAAGCGGGGAACCATCCAAGCTGTGTACAGTAAGGATGGGACACTGTTGACCTCAACTGAGGAGGTAATAGGGCGGTGGAAGGAGCACTTTGAGGAACTCCTGAATCCGACTATGTTAGAGGCAGAGCTGGAGGATAACGGGGGATTGTCGTCGATTTCCCAGGCGGAAGTCACTGATGTAGTCAAACAACTACACAGTGGCAAAGCCCGGGATTGATGAGATCCGTCCAGAAATGCTCAAGGCTCTGGGTGTGGAGGGGCTGTCCTGGTTGACACGCCTTTTCAACATTGCGTGGAAGTCTGGGACGGTGCCAAAGGAGTGGCAGACTGGGGTGGTGGTTCCCCTTTAAAAAGGGGGGACCAGAGGGTGTGTGCCAATTACAGGGGTATCACACTTCTCAGCCTCCCTGGTAAAGTCTACTCCAAGGTGCTGGAAAGGAGGGTTCGGCCGATAGTCGAACCTCGGGTTGAGGAGGAACAATGCGGATTCCGTCCTGGTCGTGGAACAACGGACCAGCTCTTCACTCGCAAGGATCCTGGAGGGAGCCTGGGAGTATGCCCAACCGGTCTACATGTGTTTTGTGGATTTGGAGAAGGCGTATGACCGGGTCCCCGGGAGATACTGTGGGAGGTGCTGCGGGAGTATGGGGTGAGGGGTCTCTTCTCAGGGCCATCCAATCTCTGTACAACCAAAGCGAGAGCTGTGTCCGGGTTCTCGGTAGTAAGTCGGACTCGTTTCAGGTGAGGGTTGGCCTCCGCCAGGGCTGCGCTTTGTCACCAATCCTGTTTGTAGTATTTATGGACAGGATATCGAGGTGTAGTCGGGGTGGGGAGGGGTTGCAGTTTGGTGGGCTGGGGATCTCATCGCTGCTCTTTGCAGATGATGTGGTCCTGATGGCATCATCGGCCTGCGACCTTCAGCACTCACTGGATCGGTTCGCAACCGAGTATGAAGCGGTTGGGATGAGGATCAGCACCTCTAAATCTGAGGCCATGGTTCTCAGCAGGAAACCGATGGAATGCCTTCTCCAGGTAGGGAATGAGTCCTTACCCCAAGTGAAGGAGTTCAAGTACCTTGGGGTTGTGTTCGCGAGTGAGGGACAATGGAGCGGGAGATTGGTCGGAGAATCGGCGCAGCGGGTGCGGTATTGCATTCAATCTATCACGTTGTGGACGAAAAAGAGAGCTGAGCCAGAAGGCAAAGCTCTCGATCTACCCGGTCAGTTTTCGTTCCTACCCTCACCTATGGTCATGAAGGCTGGGTCATGACCGAAAGAACAAGATCCAGGGTACAAGCGGCTGAAATGGGTTTCCTCAGGAGGGTGGCTGGCGTCTCCCTTAGAGATAGGGTGAGAAGCTCAGTCATCCGTGAGGAGCTCGGAGTAGAGCCGCTGCTCTTTGCGTCGAAAGGAGCCAGTTGAGGTGGTTCGGGCATCTGGTAAGGATGCCCCTGGGCGCCTCCCTAGGGAGGTGTTCCAGGCACGTCCAGCTGGGAGGAGGCCTCGGGAAGACCCAGGACTAGGTGGAGGGATTATATCTCCAACCTGGCCTGGGAACGCCTCGGGATCCCCAGTCGGAGCTGGTTAATGTTGCTCGGGAAAGGGAAGTTTGGGGTTCCCTGCTGGAGCTGCTCCCCCCGCGACCCGACACCGGATAAGCGGACGAAGATGGATGGATGGATGGATGGATGGATGGATGGACATTGATCTATTCTGTCTTACTGAAACCTGGCTGGGCCATGAAGAATATGTCAGTCTAAATGAAGCCACTCCTCCCAGTCATATTAATACTCAAATTCCTAGAGGCTCAGGCCGAGGAGGGGGAATTGCAGCCATCTTTGATTCAAGCCTGTTAATTACTCCTATGCTGCTGCGTCCTGCTGCGTCCTGCTGCGTCCTGCGACTATTATCACCACTGTTCATCACCCCCCCAACGGGCCCCGTCAGACACCACCTACCAAGAGTCTGGGTCTGCCGAGGTTTCTTCCTAAAAGGGAGTTTTTCCTCGCCACTGTCGCAATAGCCACTGCTAATGCTTGCTCTTGAGGGAATTACTGTAATTGTTGGGGTTTTGGAATTTATAGAGTGTGGTCTAGACCTACTCTATCTGTAAAGTGTCTCGAGATAACTCTGTTATGATTTGATACTATAAATAAAATTGAATTGAATTGAATTGAATATGTCATTACTCTGAGTCTCAGAGGCCAATAATCAGCCCTGTAAATATTCCGTGCCTTCTGCAGTGAATAAGGGTTCAGACAGACAGTTCCAGGCCTGGGTGGTCCACCATACACTGTGGTAGGTCAGGTAAATCGTCACATCTTCTTCTGATTTTTATAAAATATTACATAGACCGTTAAATTACAGTACATATGACAGGGATATTAACAAAAAGCAGGAAGCAAGGTAACCCGGTGATGCTGTGTATGTTTTGCTCTTTGACAACACTTGGTTTATTTCATCCTTTTTAATATTTACGTAGAAGCAGTGAGATAAACCAGACAATAATTGTAACGTTACCTGATGTATCTCCCTGCAGCACACATTTTCAACCTTGGACGGCATCCACTCACAATGTCCACATGTGCACCTGTAGTAACATTAAACATCAACTGAAGCATGAAACAGGAAAGGTACGTCAATTGGTTGAATTCAATGAAAACAATTTGGATGCATTTCTAAACAAAAATTCACTTTAATACTTGATCTTCAAGTTTTCAAATATTTAGTACTGACTGGAGAATGTATATGAACATTAATTTTGAACGTTACGACATTGTGAGGACCGATGTAAGAACATTAATGTCTGTAGTAATTTCCTTCATATTCGTAAATTCTGGTACAATTTATAAAACCACAAATAAGGTTGTTAATATATGGTCTACCGGCAGTCCCAGGGGACCTCCATGCTGCTGACACCGCTGCCTTTTCCAGCCAACAGCAGCGCACAGAGAGCCGGGGATAACAGTAGGTGGGCGTGTCAGGTAACGCTATGTGCCGTGCACCGGAACATAAACACAGACACATCATCAACAGTACGATAATAACATGAAAACACATCATTCACTCTAAGTGGTTTCTGTGACTTTCAAATGTTTAAAAACCCAAAAGACGCCAAAATACACAGCCATCATTCAACCTTAGCCCCGAATAGCCACATCACTGAAGACACACACAACGTTAGCTGACTTTTTTCTAAAGTGTTACAGCCTACTAAGATGAAAACACACTCATCTTACCACTCTGAAACGTCCTGTATATTGAGTAAACATTATAACTCAATATAAAAGTTACTTTAAAGACCTCAGACTTTCATTTTTTCAGTAAACTTCAGATCACATATAAACTAACAATCCATATTTAGACATTTTCCATGTCTTAATATCATGTTATACTATGTTTGTTGGACATGCTTTGTGGTGGCAAATTTTATTTTAACCATTTGTTTAAAGATTGTTTTAAACTTCCACAAAATCCTGCTCCTTCCTGTAGACTCTTAAAAAACCAGAGAGGGGAACAGTTACAGCCGTCAACTATAGCCTAGTAGAGTTATTTAGTTTTACTAGCTTAAAGCTCCTCACATTGTTGTCTTTTTGCTTAGATAGAAGTGGAGAAGGCCGATGACTGTTTACCACAGTGAGAACTACGTAGGTTTCTGTCTCCTGAGATAAAACTGTTGTTTAGCCTAATGAAAAGAACAGGAGCAGAGGGGAAGGTGATCAACTATGGCCATGCTAGAAGATACATTTAGAGGGGTGGCTTAACGGAGTTTCTTCACTATATGATGTGTGGATGCTTAGACTTTAGGTTAGAAGACCCTTTCAGAGGTGCCGTGGTACTTGTGAAACTGTTTTCTCTGCATTTGCAAATGTAAATAAATACTCAAAGACCAAACTTTGGTTTAATTCTCAAACAGTCTTTAATTCATTTTGATTTTATCATGAATATCACTAACCTTGTTGCTTCAAGAAAAACTTCCACCACAGCTTGTAATTATTGTATTTCAAAGCAAAGTCTTTTAGCCCCCTTTCACCTCTCAGCTCTTTAGATAAATGATTGTTTGTTCTATGCAGTGTATATTTCTCATAATAATACAAAGTATTTTTTCTTTCAACCTTTTCAGGTAATTAATTACAGCTTCCATCTTTGAAAGTATTACAGTTCAGCTTACAGCTTTTCTAGAAATGTATTTCAGCATTACGGTAATGCAGTTCAGCAATTTTACATTTCAAATTCCAACTTGTGCAGTACAGTGCATTTGAGATTTTTCAAACACTTTCATATTTCTGAATTTTAATCTATGTTTCTCACAGCATTAGAAAATAAATTTAGCCCACACAATGTTCTACATCGTTTGGCATTATTGAACTTTTAAAGCTAACAATTCAGTTGAGCGTTAGCTTTTCAGAAAGCTTTAATTATTCTACATATTTTTTACATTAGTGGTGATATAATGAAATGTATACTAATTCTGACTATACTTTAACTTCTTACACATTTAAGCTCTTAATCCAGTTTAGCTTTAGCAATTTAATATACATTTGGTCATTCACTCACACTCAGCCTGTATTCCCCAAAGTGACTGTTAGGAGGCTGTTAGGTTAGTGCTAAAAACAGACTGAGACAACCCATATAAAAAGCAGAACATACATACTTTAAAATGATAATTTGGCTAAATAAATAAACTACACTAGCAATGCTGTTTGCATACAACACACCATTGTTTTATTTTAAATGAATAGGCTATAATGTCTATAATTAGCAATAATATGCTAATCAGTGTCATAGGTAGCTTGGTAGCTCATCGGTAGAGACATATCATGTCAACATTATAGTTATGTCAGATTTAGTAGAAGCAGATGTTAACATTGTGGAACACATGGCCCTCAGTTTCAGAAACTGTCCCACCAGGGAGTGGGGTAGCAACAGACCCCTCAGCCTCCTCTTTGGATTTGAGACCAGGTGAGCTCATATCAAAATTAAAGCAAACCATGTTTAGCCATTTTGACTGAAAGGTGTTAAGTAACACTAACATGTTAGTGTGCTTTATTATATTAGGTTATAATTAGGATAAGATGTTAATATCAGATGTATCCTTCATAGAGAAAGTTGACAGAGAAGATGTGATTGAGGATGATGGGAGTGAAGACAGCAGGGAGCTCTGAGCACAGTGTGGAAATGAGAGATGAGGATCCAGAGGATCCAGGACTATGGCCAGATAAATTAACAGATGATCAGAGAGACACCATAGTACGCAGGCTGGCAAGTAAAGGTACAGAGAAAACAAACCAAATGTAGTAGTAACCACAGAAAAGTAGGTAGTAGTAACCAC
>NC_041341.1:2938985-2986491 GCF_004354835.1 Perca flavescens
AGAGACAAGTACACAGAGCTAAACACCACAGTCAGTAGAAGACAGACAAGTAGAGAGAGAGCGACAGGTACACAGAGCTAAACACCACAGTCAGTAGTAGACAGACAGGTTGAGAGAGAGACAGGTACACTAGGCTAAACATCACAGTCAGTAGGAGACAGACAAGTAAAGAGAGAGACAGGTACACAGAGTTAAACACCACAGTCAGTAGGAGACAGACAGGTAGAGAGAGAGACAGGTACACAGAGCTAAACACCACAGTCAGTAGGAGACAGACACGTAGAGAGAGAGAGACAGGTACACAGAGCTAAACACCACAGTCAGTAGGAGACAGACAGGTAGAGAGAGAGACAGGTACACTGAGCTAAACACCACAGTCAGTAGGAGACAGACAGGTAGACAGAGAGAGACAGGTCCACAGATCTAAACACCACAGTCAGTAGGAGACAGGTAGAGAGAGAGAGACAGGTACACAGAGCTAAACACCAAAGTCAGCAGGAGACAGACAGGTAGAGAGAGAGAGACAGGTACCCAGAGCTAAACACCACAGTCAGTAGGAGACAGACATGTAGAGAGAGAGCGACAGGTACACAGAGCTAAACACCACAGTCAGTAGGAGACAGACAGGTAGAGAGAGAGACAGGTACACAGAGCTAAACACCAAAGTCAGCAGGAGACAGACAGGTAGAGAGAGAGAGACAGATACACAGAGCTAAACACCACAGTCAGTAGGAGACAGACATGTAGAGAGAGAGCGACAGGTACACAGAGCTATACACCACAGTCAGTAGGAGACAGACAGGTAGAGAGAGAGACAGGTACACAGAGCTAAACATCACAGTCAGTAGGCGACAGACAGGTAGAGAGAGAGACAGGTACACAGAGCTAAACACCACAGTCAATAGGAGACACACAGGTAGAGAGAGAGACAGGTGCATCGTTTATCACAGAATTTGAATGAATGATTTCATAATGACAGCATGACCTTTCTTCATGTGTCTTTCCTGGTATCAGACCTGATGATCCATCAGATCAACCTCTGGTTGGTTGTTGTTCAGCAGAGTCAAAGCATCAGCTGTAATATTTGGGTTTTTAATTTGCTGGCTGCATTGACTTGTGTTGTCTAGATCTCCTCTATCTGGAAAGGGTCCCAAAATAACTCCTGCTGGGATTTGACACTATAGATAAAGTTGAATTGAATACTGGAGCAATTTCAAAGATAGTTGTTCCCATCAGTCCTAGAAACCAGGCCCGGATTGGCTAAAATTGGGAAAATTCCCGGTCAGTTTTTTTGGCCGCGAGGGCCATTGTTGTTATGGCACTGAGTTGAAATATGGATGCTGTCCCTAGGCTGCCTGCACTCACAGCAGCCCCACTCTTAAATAATAAAATAAAAAAGAAGAAAGCTTTGGAAACTGACGCGGCCAGATGTTCTAAGCTGAGCACATTTGAGGTGTCGACGAGGCCACTAAAATCTCATTTAGTGTCAGAAACTGAGCCAGAACCCAGTTGTGAAGAGACTAATGCTCTCACTATGAAAGACACAGGTAAGCTGCTGTTGTACCATAGTGTGTGAATAAGCAAACATGAAAAAATGCTTTTATTACTTAGAATCTTACTTGTTTCCAGTTCAAATATCTAAATATTTTTAATTCAAGATACATTGACTAGACAAGTTTTTAAGATATTTGGACGGGAAACGAGACAAAAATACTAAGTAAGAAAACATTTTTTTTGCAGTGATCACATTAGTTACAATATGACAACTTTCTATGCCCAAGTGTTACTAGTGACCCATTATGTTTTTAATCAAACTTAGGCTACTTTTTTAAAACTGAATTGGAAATGATATTTTTCAAAAATACAATGAATTACAAGGCTGTAGAGAACAGTGCGCCTATTGCAGACTTATATTCTGAGGTTTTAATTACATTATTTTAATATAGTCAGTCGTGAACTAAAGTGGGCCGGTCTAAGGCATGAAACTCCAGGGCTGAAAATGAGTCCCAAAGCCCTGCTAGAAACTTACCTTTAACTCCACTTACAGAGACCTGAAACATAACAACCGTGTTGTAATGCAGTGATTCATATTACAGCAAGTAAAGTTCGGACACTAGTTTGATCAAAATCAGTTCTTGTGCAAGTTTGAACAAGAATGGGAAAGAGTGTGTTCACTTCTGTAGAAACCACACCTGCTAAACACTGACAGTGTTCTTGGCAGGAGTTCAAGGAAGACAAACAGCGTAATAAAAGAAATATGTCATGATGAAATAATTCCCATTAATTTACCCTTACAAAAGGTCACTTCATTTGAATGACACGTGTCTCTCTCCCCGCGCTGGCATGCTAGGTGCTAGCAGGTCCAACATTATTTACAACGTTAAAGCGTGCCTAAAGGTTGTTAACGATTGTGGGGAAGACAAGAGTGTTATTGATTAGCATTTGTTGGCTCTTTTGCTCAGACAATGCCTCAACCTGTATTCTTGTTGTAGGAGACATGAATGCTGACATTTCTGATGCAAACTAATAATACTAATCACCTAATGCATTTTTGCACAAACACTGGTTTAATACTGTCAAGCCAGGTTCTTTTGTTTAATAATAGTTATACTTACATCAGTGAGGCATGACATACTACCTCGTGGTTAGATCACTGTGTATGTACAACTGATGCACATGCTTCTTTGGATGCTATGGAGATTCATTAAGATTTTGCCATTGCCGATCATGTACCGTTTTCTCTGTCTCTAAATGTTAAGAAGCTAGCCCATAGCCACTGGGGAGAAGTTATTACATAGAGGTACTAGTATTTGATGAGTACATGTAGTTATTGTGAGGTAGTGTGTCGTATTTGATGAATACATGTAGTTATTTTAATGTAGTGTGTAGTATTTAATGAGTACATGTATTTATTGTGAGGTAGTGTGTAGTATTTGACGAGTACATGTAAATTATAATGACTTTGCATTTATAATTTGGTGTGCTTTGTTTGCTACTGTCGATAGTTTAACAAACCCTCCAGTACCAGTAGCATCGGAACTTTTATCCACCAAGGCTTGCAATGACTTCGCCATCTTCTTCAAAGACAAAAATTCTGAAAATTAGACAGTCAGTGCCTCTATATCAAGTACAGGATATGTGTTGTCACAGTGTCCAGGCAAAACAAATTCCAATATGACACAATTTCATATGATTAACCATAAAAACCTGGAGGACATTATACAACATCTGAAAACCTCCTCCTGTTGCCTTGATATTCTACCAACGGGCCTTTTCAAAAATGTTTCAAATTGTTTGACTTCTGATCTTCTACAGATTGTAAACACATCTCTGCTC
The DNA here is from genome assembly GCF_004354835.1 of Perca flavescens. Lineage (NCBI taxonomy): Eukaryota > Metazoa > Chordata > Actinopteri > Perciformes > Percidae > Perca > Perca flavescens. Next base: position 2,942,322 of record NC_041341.1, read on the forward strand.
TCAGGTATCTTCCCACAGGCCCTGAAAACTGCAGTCATCAAGCCACTCCTAAAAAAGAACAATCTAGACACAACACTAATGAGCAACTATAGGCCGATATCAAACCTTCCATTTTTAAGTAAAATCATAGAAAAAGCAGTTTTCCAACAACTCAACCTTTTCTTATCACTAAACAACAGTTTTGATGCCTTCCAGTCAGGTTTTCGACCACATCACAGCACTGAGACAGCTCTTGTTAAAGTCTTTAATGACATCCACTTAAACACAGATAGTGGCAAAATGTCAGTCTTAGTATTACTTGATCTCAGTGCTGCATTTGATACGGTAGACCATGACATATTACTTGACTGATTGGAAAACTGGGTTGGTCTTTCTGGCTCAGTACTAAAGTGGTTTGAATCCTATTTAAAGAATAGGGACTACTTTGTGTCTATAGGTAATTATACATCTGAGCATACGAATATGACGTGCGGAGTTCCCCAAGGCTCAGTTCTGGGGCCTCTTCTGTTCAACATCTACATGCTTCCACTAGCTCAGATTATGGAAAACTACAAAATAAATTACCATTGTTATGCGGATGACACACACATTTACATAACCTTATCACCAAGGAATTATAGCCCAATACAACAACTGAATATGTGCATTGAACAAATTAACGACTGGATGTGCCATAACTTTCTTAAATTAAATGAAGAAAAAACGGAGGTGGTTGTTTTTGGAGCAAAAGAGGAATGATTAAAAGTCAGCGCTCAGCTTCAAACGACAATGTTAAAAACAACAGACAAAGCCAGCTGCTGCTCGAGTCCTCACTAAGACCAGGAAAGTGGATCACATCACTCCAGTACTGAAGTCTACTGTTTAACATCTATATGCTCCCACTGGCTCAGATTATGGAAAACAACAAAATAAGTTACCATAGTTATGCGGATGACACACAAATTTACATAACCTTGTCGCCAGGGGACTATACTACAAAAACTGACTAAGACCAGCACAAAGGACACACACACACACAAACACAGACACACACTCACACACACACATACACACACAAGCACACACACACAAACAAACACACACACATAGACACATAGACACAGACACACACACACACACACAAACACACACAAACACACACACACACACACACACACACAGACACGCACACAGTACACACACACACAAACACACACACACACACACACACACACACACACACACACACACAACAAACAAACACACACAATACACACACACACACACACACACACAAACACACAAACACACACAAACACACACACACACACACACACACACACACACACACACACACACACACACACACACACACAAAGCACACACACACAAACACACACACACACACACACACACAGACACACACACACACACACACAAACACACACAAACACACACACACCTAGACACAAACACACACACACACACACACATATATATATATTTATATATATATGTACAGATCTTGTCTCCACTACAGTGTGAAGTGTGTGTGCAGATGTCCATTGAGAGAAAAGAGAACAGTTTGACAGTGAGTCCAGCAGAGGGCGCCATGACATCACTGGTAAACTTCTGACAGCTTCCTTTTGACTCATAAAAACAATCAGACGCTCATTTTATTTCCAAACAAAGCTTTAAGGGGCCGGACACGGAGGAGTCAGACCCAGAGACAACACAGGATGGACCAGATTAAAGTTATTATCTGGAACGTTAAATGTTTCTATTACTGGGTCATGGTTCATAAAGATGATCAGAAATCACCTGAAACAGACAGAACGCTAGTTTAGATGGTTCTTATTTAAAACATGCACTCAACACATTCAGCCTCTTTTCTCTTATGCAACAGTTATTCTGTACATGTACTGTATATATGTTTATGTGTGTTTATATGTGTGTTTGTTTATGTTTTGCACCTTTCACCGAGGCAAATCACTTTAAAGAAGAGATGACAGGGACACACACACACACACACACACACACACACACACACCTATACACACTCACACACAAACACACACAGACACACACACACACACACAGACACACACACACAGCTGTTTTATGGATTGTCTCAGAAAATATTTCTTGCAGCAGAAGTCAGAAAAAGCAGCCTCCCATTGGTTCGCACAATGCACTGTGTCATAATAATATAATAATGTATACTTTATTAATCCCACAAGGGGAAATTACAATGTTTTCACTCTGTTGTTATTACACACAATACATACAGGCCTGAAATACACACACATGCTCAGTACCTCTACATGTACTAATGGGGGGGTTGCAACATGGAAAGGCGCCCGAGCAGTTGGGGGTTCGGTGCCTTGCTCAAGAGCACCTTGGCAGTGCTCAGGAGGTGAACTGGCACCTCTCCAGCTACCAGTCCACCACCATACTTTTGGTCCGTATGGGGACCAGCAACCCTCCGGTCCGACTGTGCACATCATAACATTACAGTTAGTTGGCTACTGAACTAACTAACGTTAGTGCTGTAGCTAAGTTAACTGTATAGTAACTGTCGTGGAAGTTTTCCGTGAAGCAGCAGAGTTAGTGATATTCATGATAAATGAATATCATGACTGTTTGAGAATCAAACCAAAGTTTGGTCTTTGAGTATTTATTTACATTTGCAAATGGAGAAAACACAGTTTCAAAGGTACACGCAGCACAACTGAAAAAGTCTTTCTAACCTAAAGTCTAAACATCCAAACATCATATAGTGAAGACCTCCATTAAGCCACCCCTCTAAATGTATCTTTTAGCATGGCCATAGTTGATCACCTTCCCCTCTGCTCTCTGTTCTTAACATTAGCCTAAACAACAGTTTTATCTCAGGAGACAGAAACCTACGTAGTTCTCACTGTCGTAAACAGTCATCGGCCTTCTCCACTTCTATCTAAGCAAAAAGACAACAATGTGAGAAGGTTCAGGCTAGTAGAACTAAATAACTCTACTGGGCTATAGTTCACAGTTGCCAACTATTTCACTTGGAGCCTTTTGAATCTACACATGAAGAAGCTAAATCTTGTGGCGTTATAAAACAATCATTAAACAATTGGTGAAAATAAAATTTGCCACCACAGTTCACCCTTTTGATTACAAAATAATCACACAAAATAAATTGTACTTTTAAAGATTCAACCCTTATTATAGAATCAATCACATAACCAAACTTTACTTCTTAAGATTCAACCTTATGGATATAATTGTCTATTGCTGAAATGCTGTTTTTCAAAGAGGTACAAAAAAACCTTTTTAATAGTAGCAAGCGGCCACGTCTAAATAAAAAGAATAAAAACTAAAATTTTAATCAGTCTCACACAGTATCAGAAACGGTGTCCAGGACCTCATCATCATCATCATCATACCTAGACATACGGAAAAAATCAGTGGGCTCGGTATTGTGAAATGCCTGATACTGTATCATATTTACCATGAAGATGGAGGAGACCATTTTCTTAACCAGTGGGATTATGCAGCATACACAGATCAGGAAGCCAAACATCAAAGTTATTAGTGGTGCAATGAATCTAGCTACCCAAGCCTTCCATCCCCCTTGAAAAAACCCAGGCCCACCAGTCCCATCCGATGTTGCATTAGCATGTTTCTCATAACAGGAGGAAATTCTCCAAACCCTGAAATCATCATAGCAGTCAAATTCTCAAGACTTTCCTGAACCCGATCAATATTCTTTATTCTTTATTCATTCATTCATAACATGCATGAATGAAAAAAAAGGAACAGGAAGAAGAAAAAATCTTATGGTACCTGTCACTTATTTGTGCACATCAAAAAAAACAAAAAACAAAAACAAAAACAAAAAAAAACAACAAAACAGCTGCTTCATGAGTGGATCAACCCCAATCCTCACCCCAAACACCAAAAATTATCAGTACTACCTATCTTTACATTTAATTATCATCATTTTAAGCATATTAGTCATCTTTTTTTCTGGCATTCCTGTATTTTTTTCTTATACAAATTCTTAAATTTACAAACACTATTGCAGCACTTCAGTTCATAGTCCAATGTGTTCCACAGTTTAACTCCATAAATGGACAAACACCTCTGTTTTTGTGTAGTACGTGCGAAAAGAGTTTTAAAATGACATTGCTTTCTATGGCCATCTTCCTCTGATACAGGAGTAAATAAATTTTGTAAAACCATCGGCAAAACTCTTTGCTTAGCTTTCCACATAAAAATCAAAATCTTCAAATCAATCAAGTCTTTGAATTTTAGAAGTCCAGATTTTATAAATAAACTATTAGTGTGTTCTCTGTAGCCTGTCTTGTTGATAATCCTTAATGTTTTTTTCTGTAACAAAAACAGAGGTTTTGTGTTAGTAGGGTATGTATTACCCGAAATTTCTATGCAGTATCCAAAATATGGGAGTATTAGGGAATTGTACAACATAAGCAACGTTGAATAATCTAAAACATCTTTAACTTTATACAAGACCCCAATGCTTTTACAAACTTTACTCTTTATATAAACTATGTGTTCTTTCCAATTCAATTTATCGTCCAAAATAGCACCTAAAAATGTTATCTCATTAACTCTTTCAATATCAATTCCTTCAATTGCTATTCTAACATTTTCATTCTTTTTACGATTACCAAAAATCATGTATTTTGTTTTTTTCCAATTTAAACATAATTTATTTTTGTCAAACCATTTCTTAATTTTTCCCATTTCTGAATTTATCTTTTCTATAATTTCTGACAGATTATTTCTAGAATAAAAAATTTTGGTGTCATCGGCAAACATCAAAAACTGTACTACCTTAGACACTTCGCAGAGGTCATTAATGAACAAAATAAAAAGTAATGGGCCTAAAACGGACCCTTGTGGTACTCCACATATTATATCTTTTAACTCAGATTTTTGACCATTAATTTGAACAAACTGCTGTCGATTGCTGAGATAACTTTTGAGCCATTTATGAGCTAGAGCCCTAATGCCATAATTGTATGATTTTGACAATAGCAGACTATGATTTATGGTGTCGAATGCTTTGCTTAAGTCGATGAAGACCCCCACTGTGTGTTGCTTATTCTCAGTTGCAGATGTAATTTTTCTATGAGTTCAATTAATGCCAAAGCTGTTAATCTTTTTGCTCTAAAGCCATATTGTTTTTCAGTAATTAATTTATGTTTTTCTAAAAAAATATTTAGTTTTTGAGAAAACCACTTTTCAAGGATTTTAGAAAACTGAGAGAGCAATGACACTGGTCTATAGTTATTAAAGTGATGTACATCTCCCTTTTTGAAAAGTGGAACAACTTTGGCGACCTTCATTTTCTCAGGAAAAACACCCGAATGTATAGACAAATTAAAAATAAAAGTCAGAGGATTAATAATGCAGTCAATGGTCCTTTTTACAATGGTCATGTCCAGTCCATCACTATCAGTAGATGTTTTATTTTCACATTTGCTAACAATAGACGCAATTTTATTTTCCTTAACCTCACCCAGGAACATGGACTGCATTTATTCTACTTTCCATTCTGCAGGTAGCATTTTGCCTTTGATTAGATATATCAATTGATTTGGCAATGTTCTCCCCAATATTAAGAAAAAATTAGTTCAATTCATTGGCCACATCTATGCTATTGTTTATAACAGTTTCATTGTACACAAAATATTTAGGAAACTTAATATGTTGTGAGTTTGCTTTTAATATATTATTTAATATTTTCCATGTTGTTTTCATATTTCCTTTTTTATCTTTCAATTGTTTATTGTAATAATCCCTTTTGGTTTCTCTTAAAATTGTCGTCAATTTATTTTTGTATGCTTTATATTTGGCTTCACAATTAGGTGTCCCATTTTTTACAAAGTCTTTATACAATCTGTTTTTCTTTTTACATGCTTTAATTAATCCTAATGTCATCCAAGGTTTATCATTTTTAGGGGATTTCTTTGACAGCTTTAGTGGGCAACATTTATCATAACTAGATATATACATATTTAAAAAAGTTTCATATGCTGTATTCACATCGGTCACATAAACACCTGACCAGTTCTGTTGTGAAAGCTCACTCCGACAGTCATTTGTTTTCTCGGTTCTTACTCTAAAATATGAAGGCTGATGTGAGCTCTTGTATATCTCAGGTTGCATATCACATATGGTAAAAACAGGCAAATGATAGCTTAAGTCATTTATCAATAATCCACATTGAACAATTTTTTGAACATCATTTGTGACAATATTATCAATTAATGTGGCACACGAGCTAGTAATTCTGCTAGGCTGTCTAATTAAAGAAAAAAGAGATCTTGTATGCAATGCATCTAAGAAATCTGAAGTAAACTTACATTTAGATTGATTAAGAAAATCAATATTGAAATCACCACTTATTAAAAGTGTTTTCTGGTTATTCTGTGTATCAAGTAATTGCTCAAATTTGTGTGTAATGTAGTGTAATGTAATGTAATGACATGTAATGTAATGTAATTACATGTAATGTAGTGTAATGTAATGTAATAACATGTAATGTAGTTTAATCTAATGTGATGACATGTAATGTAGTGTAGTGTAATGTAATGTAATGTAATGACATGTAATGTAGTGTAATGTAATGTAATGAGAGGGGCAATACTTAACAACCTAATTGGAATTAAATTAGTCTAAATGAAGCGACTCCTCCCAGTCATATTAATACTCAAATTCCTAGAGGCTCAGGCCGAGGAGGGGGACTTGCAGCCATATTTGATTCAAGCCTGTTAATTAACCCTAAACCCAAACTAAATTATAACTCTTTTGAAAGCCTTGTTCTTAATCTTCAACATCCAACACGGAAATCAGTACAGCCAATTATATTCGTTGTTATTTACAGGGCTCCAGGTCCGTATTCTGAATTTTTATCTGAATTCTCAGAGTTTTTATCATGTGTAGTCCTTAAATCAGACAAAGTACTTATTTTAGGTGATTTTAATATCCATGTGGACGTTGACAGCAATAGCCTTACTACTGCTTTCAACTCACTTCTAGATTCTATCGGCTTCAGTCAGAGTGTGCATGAGGCCACGCATTGTTTTAACCACACCCTCGACCTTGTGCTGGCATATGGTATTGAAATTGAAGATGTATTAGTATTCCCGCAAAATCCTCTATTATCAGACCACTTCTTAATTACTTTCGAATTCTTAATACCAGATTATACGAAATTAGATAAAAGCTTCTATCCTAGATGCCTATCTGACAGTGCTATAGCTAAATTTAAGGAAGACATTCCAACAGCACTAAACTCATTACCTTGTTTTAATACAACAGAGGACCTTTATGTAAACTTTAGTCCCTCTCAAATCGACAATTGTGTAGATGGTGTTACGGCCTGCCTACGGACTACTTTAGACTCTGTTGCTCCCCTCAAAAAGAAGAAGATGAAGCAAAGGAAACTAGCACCTTGGTATAACTCCCAAACTCGTAAATTAAAGCAAAACTCGCGAAAACTTGAAAGTAAATGGCGTTCCACCAAACTGGAAGAATCTCGTTTGGAGTGGCAAGACCTGAAAACCTATAGGACGGCCCTCAGACATGCCAGATCAGACTGTTACTCATCATTAATAGAAGAAAACAAGAACAACCCAAGGTTTCTTTTCAGCACTGTAGCCAGGCTGACAGATAGCCACAGCTCTACTGAGCCATCTATTCCTCTAGCTCTGAGTAGTGATGACTTCATGAGCTTCTTTAATGATAAAATTACAACAATTAGAGATAAAATTCATCACCTTTTGCCCTCAACTTCTAATGGTTCACCTTTCAACGCAGGACTGCTAGAAAGAACGACTAGACCTGACATATACTTAGACTGTTTTTATCCTATAGACCTTACATATTTACCTAATGGTAAAGGTATGTATCTTCAGCAAAGCCATCTACCTGTCTCTTAGACCCCATCCCAACGAGATTACTCAAAGAAGCGTTACCCGTGGTAAACACTTCATTACTAGATATGATCAATATGTCCTTATTAACAGGTTATGTACCGCAGTCATTTAAAGTAGCTGTGATAAAACCTCTTCTGAAAAAACCCACCCTCGATCCTGAGGTCTTAGCGAACTATAGACCTATATCTAACCTTCCCTTTCTCTCCAAGATCCTTGAGAAAGTAGTTGCTAATCAGTTATGTGATTTTACAGTTATGTGGGCCCTAAACACCTCCGAACTTCATTATCTACAGATATAGCTTCATATGGATGGTGTTGTCCTGGCCTCCAGCACTACTGTCAGAAATCTAGGAGTTATTTTTGATCAGGATATATCCTTTAACGCCCATCTAAAACAATCATCGAGAACAGCCTTTTTTCATCTTCATAACATTGCCAAAATTAGGAATATCCTGTCTCAAAACGATGCTGAAAAACTAGTCCATGCATTCGTTACTTCCAGGCTGGACTATTGTAATTCCCTACTGTCAGGTTGCTCAAATAAGTCCTTTAAGACTCTCCAGCTGATCCAGAATGCTGCAGCACGTGTTCTGACGAGAACTAAGAAAAGAGATCATATTTCTCCTGTTTTAGCTTCTCTGCACTGGCTTCCTGTAAAATACAGGATTGACTTTAAAGTCCTTATCCTGACCTACAAAGCCCTAAATGGTCAAGCACCATCCTATCTAGAACAGCTCTTAGTTCCTTATTGTCCCACTAGAGCACTGCGCTCCCAGAATGCAGAGTTACTTGTGGTTCCTAGAGTCTCTAAAAGTAGAATGGGAGCCAGAGCCTTCTGCTACCAGGCTCCTTTCCTGTGGAACCAGCTGCCAGTCTGGGTTTGGGGGGCAGACACCATCACCTCATTTAAGAATAAACTGAAAACTCTCCTCTTTGATAAAGCTTATAGTTAAGAAGTGAGGAGTTGCAGCATCCGCCTAACCCGGCCCACCTGCTTCTCTTCATAGTCATCAGATTTATTGATCATATAAGCAATAATATAGTGTGAGTAGAGGGAGGCAGGCCAGTACAGCCTCTCATCAATGTTTTCATTCGTTTCCTTTTATATGCATCCTGTCCCAGAACTGCTTGTTACTAACCTAGCTCTGGGGAGTTTACTCCCCGGAGTCCTTATGTTTCTTCTTCGCAGAGCTATGCTGCACCCACCCGTGCTCTGCAGCGCCACGTTTCATCCCGCAACGTCCTGCTGTGACATGAACTACAACGACTACCTTCAAAATCACTGTTCCACTATCTTTAATGTGACTATTATCGCCTTCACAGCCCCAACCGGCCCCGTCAGACACCGCCTACTCAGAGTCTGGGTCTGCCGAGGTTTCTTCCTAAAAGGGAGTTTTTCTTTGCCACTGTCGCAATAGCCATTTATAATGCTTGCTCTTGAGGGAATTACTGTGATTGTTGGAATTGGTGGGGCTTTGTAAATTATAGAGTGTGGTCTAGACCTACTCTATCTGTAAAGTGTCACGAGATAACTCTGTTATGATTTGATACTATAAATAAAATTGAATTGAATTGTAATGTAATGTATGTATTTCTAGCAGCTTACCTTCTCCTGGTTAAAGCGCAGACAGAGGAGCATAGACTGGCCAAAGAGAGAAGCTCCTTTTTATAAGATAAATCAGAGGAACTACACTTTGGCTTTGTTTATTCTCTGTCTTAAACTCTTATTTGCTCGGCCCTGCACACGTTCTGTTACAGTTTTTTCCGATTGCTAAACGACAGTGGGCACAACTGGAGTCACGTGTGCAAAACTCAAGCCACAGTCTGCACAGCAACAGTCACCTGAGCTAAACAGTTCACATCACCTGCAGAACTCATTCACAGCAACACAACTCTAAACACACGTCTCAGAACAGGCTCAGTGCAGCCAAACACTATGCACAGTACACACACACACACACACACACACTGTCACTCAGAACACACTGAGGGTAAAAACACTACCATCAAACCACAATACAGAAATTACAAACTTTCTCATCTTTACAGATTGAACAGTTTAGTTTTTTATCAACAGTTTATTTAAGGAAAAAATATTCATTGTATAGCATACCAATTTTTACGTAAGGTAAACAAGAAGGAATAAAAATCAGCAGTTTTCTTCAATATAGTATTTTGTCTCTAGTAATTTATGGAATTACTGGGGAAACCTCAGACTTCTTACCTGGACATGTTGGTATCTTTGCTCTTTTACCTGTTTCTCTAAAACGGTACAGGGTATAATTGTTTCATTCTTATTTGGTGTTTGTATACAAAAAGAGGCTTTCTGAGCTTTCTCTGTATAAATACCATATATGTTCACTAACTAGTCTAAAACAAGACACCTACTTAGGCTTTCAGCTAAAATCCCAATCAGCAGTGTTTGATAGGCACCAGACTGAAATCTATTCTGTGTTGAATGTGTGGTTAACAGTGTTGACAGCAGTGTGTTAGCATCTGAACAAAGTGCTGTAAATCTACAGTGTTGTGCAGGTTGAGGTTAAAGTCATGGGATAAGTGTGTAGAGTTTTGAAAACTGTGTTCAAGCAATGAAAAACCAACTAGAGTTTGGTCCACATGAACTGCTGCTGTGCAGACTGGAGTTAGAGTTTTGCACATGTGACTCCAGTTGTGCCCACTGTCGTTTAGCTATCGAAAAAACTGTAATCATGTTTTACTGTAACTCATGTCAAACTGAGGCTAGGGAGTGTGTCTGTCTGTGTGTGTGTCTGTGTGTGTCTGTCTGTGTGAGTGTCTGTGTGTATATGTGTGTGTTTGTGAGTGTGTGTGTATATGTGTGTGTTTGTGTGAGTGTGTGGGTGTGTGTCTCTGTGTGTGTCTGTGTGTGTCTGTCTGTGTGTGTGTGTGTGTGTGTGTGTGTGTGTGTGAGTGTGTGTAAGTGTCTGTGTGTGTGTGTCTGTGTGTATGTGTGAAAGTGTTTCTGTTTGTGTCTGCGTGTGTGCATGTGTGTGTGTGTGTTTCTGTTTGTGTGTGCTAAAGATAAATTAAGAGGGGTGGCTTAACGGAGTTTTCACTATATGATGTTTTGACATTTAGGTTTTTAGTAAGAAGACCCTTTCAGAACGTGCAGTAGTACTGCAACAGTGATTGCAAATATAAATAAATACTCAAACACCAAACTTTGGTTTAATTCTCAAATAGTCTTTAATTCATCTCATCGTGTGTTTTTGATGCACAACCCTGCTGCTGACAAGAAAAACTTCCCCTACAATCTGACGTTGTCGGCAGGATTGGATGAGAAAACAGAGAAAAATAGCTCCGTGGGTCGCTGATGACTGGCTATCCAGGGATCAAAAATCACCTGCCTCATACCTCTAACCTTAAAAAGGTATTTCAGAGAGAAGGGGGTCAGGACTGCGGCGCGCTCTTGACTGTTTCCACTCCGAACTAAAACGAACAGGAAGAAAATTCAAGCAGCACGGATAAGATCAAAATTGATTAATTGCAATTGGATTGTGAATTCAAGATTTTGAACAAACATTCTAAACAAGCAACAATTGCTAAACAAATTAAGTAATGATTAATTGGCGAAATTATTGTCATTATTTGAAGAGGATGAATGAGACAAATACTGACATTTGGAAATTGAGTAATTAGAAACCTTTTTTGTTTCTTTTGATTTTGCTTTTGGGGGTTCTAGTTAGATCAAATAATAGAATTGAATTTATGATTATTCCAGTGACATTTTGCCAGCCTGGTCTCACTGAATTCCGTAAAATGGGCACGGACTGGTAACAGCTCATTCCGTGGTGGTGGTACGGAATGTGTGAAAATTCTGTGTGGCCACCACGGAAAACAATGCCAATGTAAAGTCAATGAGAAGATGACGTGGCACAGTAGTGAGTAGTATGTAAGGCCGGAATTCCAGGACTTTCACTCAGGAGAGCGGAGTTTGCGTCCCGCGTGTGGCGTTTGTCGGTTGTGTTTTTATTTATTTATTTTTTAAGCGTGTCCCGCGTGTGGCACGGAACCGTAAGCCCACCCACGACCTTTTCCTGAACCCAACCGTCCCATTCTTGTCGCGTGTCACGGAACCGTAAGCCCACCCACGACCTTTTCCTGAACCCAACCGTCCCATTCTTGTTGCGTGTCACGGAACCGTAAGCCCACCCACGACCTTTTCCTGAACCCAACCGTCCCGTTCTTGTCGCGTGTCCGTTTTTTTTCGCCGATCCGCGTGTCATGTAAGCCCGTATTTCGTTTTCGGCGATCCGTGTTCATTACACGGAATTCTTCCGTGGGCCCATCACGGAATTTGGCGATCCGTTGGCGATCCGTGTTCATTTAACGGATTTTGTTGCAATTCCGTGAAACTGCCACGGATTTTGAGTTAAGGGTGCGTGCCCATTTTACGGAATTCTGTGAGATCAGGTTGCATTTTGCAGAAACGTCATATTTCTGATTATTTCTTTGATACGGGTGTGACCATAGATTGATAGAAGAGACGGACGTTGGGCTGATCAAAAGTTAGTTGAAGAAACTAACAAGAAATAGTCCTCTGGACTGACATATTGGTCAAAAAAGCTTTGGCTTTCCACAAAATGGATCTCTGAGTCCAGGAAAGTTAAGAATGCTAAAACAAGATTTAGAAGAAGAAGTAGAATGGAAACTAATGAAAAAAAGACTAAATTAAGACAGAGGATTTAAAGTACAGGAGTACAGGAAAAACAAAGAATGTTTTAACATATTCATAAAAGAGGTAGTGATTCAGGGAAAGAATGCAAAAACACACATACACCAATAAGCTCCTCATCAGTTCTACAACCTAACCAAATCCCATGTTCTGAGCTTTCTCTAAAAACCAGGAAGACAAGCTGGAGAAACGGAGGGACGAAGAGGACACAGACTCAACTTTTGGATAGGACCGACAACATCAGTCACACCTGCATCGGGTGGAAAGACCAACGAGTACGTGAGAAAACCATGTTTGAAGCGTTTGTCTGCATGTTACAACAGGCTGGTGGGCAACATATGGAGCGTGGACCTGAAAAAGGCCGCTCCCACAAAGGATGTGGTCCAGCCAGAAGAAGCCGAGGCGGGTACCGTGGGCAAAATGATGAGCCCTAGAACCCAGACCAGTGTTGGTACTGCAAGGACTTTGGGTATGTAAATGCCCGAAGAAAAAGCAAAAACACCTCAGACAGAGAACAACACTTGTCCCTCTGTTTGACTGAGTCCAAAAGCTGATGAAGAAGGTAGTGCTAACACACACACACACTCGCTTCATGCAATGAAGAAATGCTTTGCACTGATACACTGTTTTTGTTTTTGCTATTAGCGACAATTGATAGGTTAGAAAGTTCTGAAATAGAATCTAATCAGTTAAATCATTATAGTATGTTATCTTTTTAAAACCTACAAGAAAATGCCTACTACTGAGGGTAAAGTTTAAGGGGTTCCACTCTGTGCTGGTTTCATGTAACATGAACAGATAGCAGCTTTTTTAGTCTAGTGTTAACAATTAGGATTTTTACTTGAGCCTGTCACCTAAAATGTCTGTACACGTTCCTGATGTCACTGTAAGACTTTTTGCTGCCAAAGCTAATGAAGCGTTCGTCAATATGAAACTGGCTCTGCAGTCTTTCCCGATGCTGGGACTGCCTGATCCCTAAAAACAGTTTATGCAGACCATTGACAAGAGCTGCGTGACTCTGTGTTGCTGCAACACCACAGCCACAAACTCTGTCCGGTTGAAAATTTCTCTGCTAAACTTGATTCTGCCGCTCAAAGCATTAAATAAGTCCTGTTCCACATTCTGTGTCACAAATTTTGTGGGAATGAAAAACTCTATTTATCTGTGGCCAGGTATCTTAGATATTACTACTCTGTTAGATTGCAAAATGTCACTCTAACAGATGCACTGTTCTTTACCCTGATTTTCTTCTCCACACACCAGATGACATAGTGAAACAATTGTGTTGCAGGGCTAAATACCACGACCTGACCTCTCTGACACACCTCTCACTAACCCTGATTTCATTTTGTTAGGTTAACAGCTCTGCTTCCAGAGACTCTAGCACTGGCCTGAACCATGTGGGCTCTGTTGTACCTGATTCTGATGCTATCTGATTTGGACTTCTGCCATCTCATATCTCAGTACAAGCAGTAGAGCTCATTTCTCCTAACAGAAAATCTATCCAACTTTTTCTTTCCTAGTTTTGCAAAGTTGACACATGGGTTAAAAACCATGTGTAAAAGGGGGGATGATTAGTATGATGGAAATACAATTTAGGGAAAAACAATTGTTTCACAATGGTGAAACAACATTGGTTCAAAAAATGATATATTACATTACATGTCATTTAGCTGACACTTTTATCCAAAGCGACTTACAATTAAGTGCATTCAACTGAGAAGGTCCAAACTCTAGACAACAAGTAGTAAGTGCAAGTACATTAGCTTTAAATAAGCTAAGCTACAAAGAAGCGTATAAAAGTGCAGGTTCAAGATTTATTTATTTATTTTTTTTTTTATATTTATATTTTATATTTTATCCGAGGTGTAGTCGGAAGAGATGTGTTTTAGCCTTCGGCGGAAGATGTGTAGGCTTTCAGCCATCCTGATGTCGATGGGGAGCTCGTTCCACCATTTAGGAGCCAGGACAGTGAACAGTCGGGATTTGGTTGAGTCATTAGTTCTCAAGGTCAAGGTCAAGGTAAACTTTATTATCCCACAAGGGGAAATTCATGTGGTCATTCATTTTGCACTCTTGTCACAACATATTCTCTAAACATATAGACACCCCAGACAAACCAATAAACATGTATATAACAAAAAAGTAACAGTACAATGGGAATGACAATAACAGAAGTCAACAATCACAATACAAAAAATAAACAATACTACAGAAATGACAAAGTTAAGGTGCCAATGCAGGATCAAAGTACTTGCGATGTGCATGGTCATTCTACAGTCTGATCTCTGTAGGCACAAATGATTTATTGTACCTTTCTGTTTTAATTCTCTGTTGTAAAATTCTATCAGTTGACCTATTACTTCTCATGAATTTATGATGAAGAGGGTGAGTGGGGTCATTAAGGATTTGGTCGGTCTTTTTTAGGATAAGCTCATTGTACAGCTGAGTTGCCAACACCTGATCAAGTCCTATGATCCCACCGGCCATCTTGACCATACGCTGCAGTCTCTTTTGGTCCTTAACATGCATGTTACCAAACACGCAGATAAGTCCAAAAGACAGAACACTCTGGAGAATACTGTTATAAAACATTACAAGGATGTGTCTGTCTAGTCTGAAAGTGTTTAGTTTCCTAAGGAAAAACATCCGCTGGTGCATTTTCTTAGTTTTAGTCAGTCATTAAAAATTAATTTAGAGTCAATTTCAACTCCCAAATATTTGTAGGTTGAGACTCTCTCTACAAGTTCACCATTGATCTTAGAAGGGGGGACTCTAATTCTGTTTTTGCTGAAATCTATGACCATCTCTTTTGTTTTCTACACATTTATTTCAAGAAAATTGTCAGACCACCACTGAGTGAGACCCTGGAATTCCCTCTGGAAGTCATTCACAGAAGAAATGTCAGATTTTAAAAAACCAACCAATGCTGTATTGTCAGCATATTTAAAATAAGTGTAAGCTGAAGAGGAGGCCTGACAATTATTAGTGTACAATGTGTATAAAATAGGCGACAGAACGCACCCTTGTGGTACCCCTGTGTTTATAGTTTTTAAGGATGATATACATGAATTAAATCTGACTTGCTGACTTCGATCCTTCAAGAAATTATAGATCCATATAATCAATTGGAGATTTACTCCCAAATGCACCAATTTTTCCACCAACAGGTGGGGTTGGATTGTATTAAAAGCGCTGCTAAAGTCAATGAACACAATCTTGACCAGGCTCTTAGCATGCTCAAGGTGCTCATGAATGCTGTTAATCAAAAATAGCAGCGCATCCTCAACACCTCTCTCTGCACGATAAGCAAATTGATTTTGGTCTAAAAGAGGTGAGAGCTTATGGAGAAGTTCCTTTAAAATTATTTTTTCAAAACATTTCATAACTGTGGATGTAAGGGCAACAGGGCGCAGATCATTGAGTTCCTTAGGTCTATTGTTTTTAGGCACCGGCACTATTAAGGATTTTTTCCATAAACTGGGAACAACACCAGTGTGTAGTGACAGCTGGAACAACCTGTGGAAGGGCTGTGCCAGCTGATCAGCACACACCTTTAGTGTCTTACAGCTGATACCATCAGGTCCACAAGCTTTGTGGGGGTTTACACATCTAAAATGAGATTTGACGTCGTCCATAGAGATGTCAATATCCACACCTTTCATGTCTCTTACTGCTGTAATGGCCTCATTCTGTTCTGCTTTAAAATCATACATGTCAAATCTACAGTAAAAATCATTTAATTGATTTGCCATGTTAAAATCATTGTCTGCTACCATAGGGTGCTTCTTGGGCTTTTAGCTGTAATAGATTGAACTCCCTGCCAAGCTCTTCTGACATCATTTTTAAAAAATCTTTCTGATTTATGTTTGTATGCTGCTTTGCACTCATTGATCTTGCTTTTGATCTTTTTCTGTACTATCTTTTTCTCTTCTCTACTTCATCCTGATTTAAACAGACGTTTTTTCTCATTAAGAAATTGCTTTAACTCTGGAGAAACCCAGGGCTTATTATTAGGAAACATTTTAATAGTCTTTCGGGGGATGATCATATCCTCACAGAATTGTACATACCCCGAAATAGCGAACGCTGCGTCATTGACGTTATCAGTCCCGTCAGTAACTACGTTCCAGTCTGTGCACTCCAGACAGTCCTGAAGAGTCTCCGTCGCAGCAGCAGACCAGCATTTAACCTCCACCTTTTTCGCTTTCTCACTCCGTAGTCGTAGCTGCCTCCCTCGCTTGGAGGGGGCAGCAAGCAGTTTGGCTGATGCAGAGCTAAGTGAGCGGGTTGGGGTATATGGTTTGACCATGTCCTGGATGTATGCTGGGGCTGATCCGTTCATGGCCCTGTATGTAAGTACTAGTGTCTTGAAGCGGATGCGGGCAGCCACTGGTAACCAGTGAAGGGAGCAGTGTAGTGTGAGAGAACTTGGGGAGGTTGAAGAAAGGTCGAGCTGCTGCGTTCTGAATGAGCTGCAGGGGTCGGATGGCACATGCAGGCAGGCCAATCAGGAGGCATCATGCAGGCAGGCCAATCAGGAGGGAGCATGCAGGCAGGCCAATGAGGAGGGATCATGCAGGCAGGCCAATCAGGAGGGAGCATGCAGGCAGGCCAATCAGGAGGGATCATGCAGGCAGGCCAATCAGGAGGGAGCATGCAGGCAGGCCACTCAGGAGGGATCATGCAGGCAGGCCAATCAGGAGGGAGCATGCAGGCAGGCCTATCAGCAGGGAGTTGCAGTAGTCTAGACGTGAGATGACTAGAACCTGAACCAGAACCTGAGCCGCCTTCTGCGTTAGAAGGGGACGTATCCTTCTGATGTTATGGAGCATGTATCTACACGATCTGGTGGTTGCAGCAATGTTAGCAGTGAAGGAGAGTTGGTTGTCAAGTGTTACACACAGGTTTCTAGCAGTCTGGGTGGGGACTACCACAGAGTTGTTGATTGTTATAGTCAGGTCCTGGGTAGGAGAGTCTTTCCCTTGAAGGAAAAGGAGCTCAGTCTTGTCAAGGTTGAGTTTCAGATGGTTAGTGGACATCCAAGAAGAGATGTCAGTCAGACAGGCCGAGATACGTGCTGCTACTTGAGTGTTAGACTCAGGAAAGGAAAGAATTAGTTGGGTGTCATCTGCGTAGCTGCCGTGCGACTGAATGACAGACCCGAGGGAGTTGGTATACAGAGAGAAGAGGGAGGGAGGGGGTGGACTGGGGGAATCTAGCAGGTTAGAGAAGATGGAGAAAAGTTTTTTGGGGTTTGAGTAAGAGGATTCAATTTTGTTTTTTGCTGCAGAAATAGAGGCAGCGAAGGAGGAAAGAAGAGACTGATAGGTAAGCAGATCATCGGGGTGTTTAGATTTCCGCCATTTCCTTTCCGCTGCCCATATAGTTGATCTTTCAGCACGTACTGAGTCAGATAACCATGGAGCTGGGGAGGACTTATGAGCCTGTCGTGTAGTAAGAGGGCAGAGAGAGTTGAGAGAGGAGGATAGAGTAGAGAGTAGAGTGTCTGTGGCAGTGTTGGGAGGCATGAGTAAGAAAGAGTCAGATGGATGGAGGGAGGGTAGATAGAGTACATGCCCCCAGAGAAGAAGGAGAGAGTGAACGAATATTACGGCAGACAGGTAAGGTGTCTCTTGAGATATGGTTGTGAGCTTGGGAGAGTGGGAGAGAGTAAGACATGAAGAAATGGTCTGAGATATGGAGTGGAGTAACAGTGAGGTTGGATGTAGAGCAGTTTCTGGTGAATATGAGATCTAGGTGGTTGCCAGATTTGTGAGTGGGTGGTGAAGGAGAGAGTGAGAGGGCAAAAAAGTCTTTGTCCGATGAGGCTGCCGCTGAAGCTGCCGCTTCACGCAAATGCCAATATTAGGGGCCATCCACACGAAAAAAAAAGATGTTGCATCGTTGGGGCCGACCGTCCATACGAATCCTGTAAACGCACTGCCTGAAAACGCATTTTTTTTAAACCTGTGAAAAAATCAGAAAACGACTCTTGTTTGGCTTCGTATGGATGGTGAAACCGCATAAGACGTTCGTTTCGATGATGTCATCGCCACACCCCTCTTTTACACCTGCAGCCACTGACACACACAACTGCGGTGAAGCTAAGCGAGCATATCCCATCTCCATGGTTAAACCCAAACCAGCTCACTTCATCTAAATACTGTGTCTCTGCTCCCTGACACTTCCCTCTGGATTCTACACAAGATATATTAGCATAGCAGCACGGTGGCCCAATGGTTAGTGTTTGCTCACAGCAAGAAGGTTCTGGGTTCAAATCCAGGCCCTTCTGTGTGGAGTTTGCATGTTCTCCCCGTGTCTGCGTGGGTTTTCTCCGGGTTCTCCGGTTTCCCCCACCACTAAAAATATGTTCCCCTCCCTAACTAGCTGATGTGTGGTGAGCGTTCTGGCGTCTGGCGTCGTAAGGCGTTGTATGGCTGCCGGGCATCACCCAGGTGGGTGCTACACATTAGTGGTGTTAGAGAGCAGCCCCCATCCCCCCAAATGCGCTTTGAGCGTCTATGATAAAGCGCTATATAAATGTACTAAATAATAATAATAATAATAATATATTGCTAACGTTATGTAGCTAACGTTAAACAGCGCTAGCTAAAGTAACTGATGCTCCAGCAGCGACGTAACGTTAGCTGCTATGGCTATCTGTTTATAAAGTGGAAATAGACAATTTATCAACTAGCTAGCTAATCTGTTTGCTTATCAACTCCTTGAATGGATTATAGTCACTTATACCACGGCTTATTGTAGAAAGGCTACTGCAAGAAAAACATATAGATTATAAAAAAGAAATCATTCAAGGATCATTGATGTTTGTTTGACTGCCGATGTTAGAGCTAGCTAACGTTAGCTCTGCTTGCGCGCTGCAATCTTGCAAAATAAAAAGCAATATAACAGTACATTATACAATGTAAACAGAGACACGTTTTCTTGCGGCGGCCTTTATAAAATGATCAGTGGTGAAAGTTATTAGAGTCCACGGATGTATTAAGAGAGCGTTAGCCTAGCTAGTCATGTTATGATGGGAAGTGGAAGTTAACTATGCTCTTCTTCTCCGTTTTTGGTGAATTTCTGTATGAATCCAGGGATTCGGACGGGTAAAAAAAAGATTTGTTTTGGTACGTGTGGACGTGGCCTTAAATACAAGGAGGTGATTGTGTTGGCGGTGGGGAAGCTCCAGGTGAGGAGGCCACACCCTTGCTAATCAGTCAAAGCACCTGATAGTCGTTAACCTCAAATTCACACTTCACACTAAACTAGTTTCACTTTAAGAAAAACCCCTAAATCTTGCATAACAATGTGTCAGTCATTGAAGATGGCTGACACCCTCTGGAGGACGAGTAGGCTGGTGAAGGCAGAACCCTTCTACGGGCCGGGCAGGCGAAGGGTCAGCTGGGCTGAAGACAGGCGAAGAGTCAGCTGGGCCAGGTTCTGCCAACAAGGCAATCGAATCAGGAGTATTCCTGCTCCGTAACCAGCCAGCGAGCCTGCATGAAGTGCCTGGCAAAGGCTGGATCCAATTCAATTCAATTCAATTTTATTTATAGTATCAAATCATAACACGAGTTATCTCGAGACACTTTACAGATAGAGTAGGTCTAGACCACACTCTATAATTTACAAAGCCCCAATAATTCCAACAATTACAGTAATTCCCTCAAGAGAAAGCAGTGTGACAGTGGCGAGGAAAAACTCACTCTTGGGAAGAAACCTGGGACAGACCCAGGCTCTTGGTTGGCGGTGTCTGACGGGCCGGTTGGGGATATGATGAACAGTGGCGATAGTAGTCACATTAATAATGGAACAGTGACTTAAAATGGTAGTCGTAGTAGTTCATGTCATATCAGGACGCTGAACAGATCCTTGTCATGAATTTCATGAAAAAAGTCAACCATGGATTTACTACAGGTCCAACGGGTGAAGGCAAGGCACAAAAACTGCTGGGTCCATTGTTGGTCGGATTGTACTGTCAAAGCTGATGCGAAGGGAAGCAAGGTTAGATTAGAGGTGGGAACTCGGGCTACATTTTGCTACCCGAGTTTCCCAGTTGGTGATGCATTGTTGACAACTGACGTTTGATGTAGGCAACTTTGGTTCACTGAAAATATTTCATAAATAGGCCTATGTATAAAAAAACAACACTTATTCGTGTCCTTTCCCGTTTATTGTCCTGCAGATAACACAAAAAAACACCTGTGGATGTGCTGTTTGGATGCCCGCATTAGAAAACAGCAGCAAATCTTTGTTATTGTGGCCTCCATGTTTTAACACAACTGATGCTCTATAGGCTACGCCCAACAGTCGGTGGCAGTCATGTAACAAGTTGTTATGCTAAACGCCAATATAACAAGAAGAAGACCCCGCATCCCGACCATGTGAACGCTGGCAGTCAGAAAAACAACGTAATCAAAGGGGCGGTCCTTCTTATTCCCAGGTGGCATGAACGCGGCATAAAACAATCAGATGAAGACTCCGGAAGTGACGTAGTATTTACCGCACGGCTTCTGTGAAAGCTTGCTGCACGTTGTAGCCTACGTGAGAATTTGTACAATAAATATACCAATAATGAAAAAATAGAGTTTTATGCTTATGTTTGACTTATTTGCATTTGTTTTGACTTGTTATGTTGCTAAAAACAAAAAAATAAACTAGAAGCATTTTTTATCTTATTTTCCATGCATCGTTATTTAAAAACGCAATTTTCTAATTTTGTGGTTGATGAATGTTAATAGCAAAGACTAAAGGGAAAAACATAAGCATATATGTGTGGGACTTAGTTTGATTTAACATTACACTGCATTATTAGTTGTTTTAAATAAATTACTTTTCCTTTCGTTCAATTTTTTATCAGCACCATTAATCATTCAGAAATACAGAACAGATTCCACAATATGAACCTGGTAATATTGGATGATGCACAGAACAGAGAAACCCAAAATGAACAAATAACTGACTTTTTTTGAAATATTAATTTATGTTAGGCCTAACATATTAATTATTATATCCAGAAGATGATCCTCATAGCAATCACCGTGGTTACAGCTTGTAGCCATATAGCCTTCAAAATTAAGAAGGGACTAGTTTCAGGAAGCATTTCAGGAAATTAAAAGGATAAGCAGATTGTTGCCGAGGTGTTTGTTCACAGAGATGCATATAGCTTTGTTTGGGTATGTGTACATATACAACATGTGTTTTGGCATTTTTTTACAAACTGAGGAGTTGGTCGTGACATGGGTCAGAGGGTCAGCAATTAATCGGCTCTGCTCCTACAGGCACCTTGGTGTTCATATGGACAACACCTTTGGCTGGAAGGCCCGTGTTGAAAGTGTGTCTTATCATTTAGAGCAGACACGGTGAATCAGATGGTTTATGTTACACAATATAAAAACATCTCATTTAAAGTTTGGTTGTCAGGTGACTGTCATGAAGGTTGTGTAGAGGAATAAAAATCAGTCTCTCCAGGAAAGCACAGAGAATATGGTCTGATCTTTATTCTCCATGCCAAGTAGCTCTTATCCTCTGCTGGCACCCCAATGTAAACTAAATATTTCTAAACTATATGCCTAATTTGGACCTACCTCAATTAAAACTTTAAATAGTGTTGCTTAAGGCTGTTTGTGGAATAGCTTTATGATAAAATGCATATAGGGTTGTGTGTAGGTCTTTTCACTGTTTGTGAAAGATGAGCAATAGATTGTGCACTGATAATGTGCTTCAGTCTGGCTACATATCACTTTGTTTTTTTATTGTAAGTATATGTCAGCTGTATGATAAAACAATATGTCAAGTGTTATGTGTGAAGCGTTTGAACTCAAGGCAGATATCCCTCTGGGGACAATAAAGTATCTCCTGCAAAGTGGTCTCCATGATATGTAAAACTGAAAACGTTGCTGTAGGACTATAGCAATCACATCGTTGGAAACTTCTTTACTTTACTTTTACTTTTAAGTTTATTTGAATAGGGACAAGTATGTTACATAAGCTCATGTTACATACTACAACATTTTAGCCAAAGCTAATTCTCAATGTCCGTCCCTAGTGGGCCTTTACATTAAATTCAACAATACATAGTTAAAATAAACATATTAAAACACTATAACACAATAACAACGAAGCCGATAGTCAGTGGTCACATGCTTGACGTATAATTAAAAAGTCTTTAAGTTTGTGTTTGAAAAGGACCCAGTTTGACTCTCCTTTCAGTTCAGTGGGTAAACAATTCCAAGCTTTTGTGCCTTGTACAGAGAAAGTTGATTGTCCAAATGAAGTACTACATTTCGGGATCTGGCAGTTTGTGTTCTGAGCTCCTCTAGTCCGTGAACCCACAGCCCTGAGAGCAACTATGCACTCACTCAAGACCTGTGGCGCTTGCTGATTTATTTATTCATTTATGCATCAGCTTCAACAAAGAAAATTTAATGAAATTTACAAAAAATAAAATATTTAAATTCACAGTGATGTGACCTAATGGATTTCCTATCTAGGATTTTAACCGCTCTGTTATAAATCATTTGAATTGGCTTAACTGTAGTAACAGTAGCCTGTGACCATGTGCAGATGCAGTAACTTATATGCGAGAAGATCATGGCATGCATGAAAGTGTGAGCAGCATAAAACGGTAGGTAGTCCCTGATCAATCTGAATGTATAAAGATTAGCCTTGGCTACTCGACATATTTTTTTAATATGACTGTCAAATTTAAGTTGAGAGTCAAGTACAAGGCCCAGGTATTTGACCTCTGAGACCTGCTGGATCTTATGCCCATCTATCCATAAATTTAGTTCTTCTGACATGGGCTTGAATCTTGAGGCAAAGCAAATAGACATAGTCTTTTTAACATTCAATGTCAGCCCTGCATTTTGAAACCACACCGCCACATTTTGCAGGTATTTTGCCAGTTCAACAGAAACTGCATGCACACTTTTCCCTCGCACATAAACCACTGCATCGTCAGCATACATCTGAAATCCTACTGTAGGAGTTTGGCAGATCATTATTATACAAAGTAAAAAGCAATGGCCCAAGAATGGACCCTTGCGGTACTCCTGTATTCATTTTTAAGAATGTAGACATTTCATTTTTAACCACCACACACTGATCTCTCTGTTCGAGATAGGATTTGAACCATTGCAAAGCTAATGGTGTAAAGTTAAAATTGGACAGTTTGTGGATAAGGATATCATGATTTAAAGTGTCAAATGCCTTTTTGAGATCCAAAAAGACGGCGCCAACAATTTCTCCCTTATCTATTGCAAATTTGAGTTGTTCCACAAAGAAACAATTTGCCGTTTCGGTGGAGTATTGAGGACGGAAGCCAAATTGTAATGGGTGTAAAATGTTATTTGAATGTATAAAAGCCATAAGTTGCCCATACACTATTTTCTCTAACACCTTTGAAAATACCGGTAAGATGCTTACAGGGCGATAATTGCATGCCTGGTCGGATAGCCTGTTTCCAGATTGTAGGGAATTGTCCGCTCTGAATAGACAAATTGATCAAGTGTGTTAGAGGCTTTACTAAATTGTTTCTATTTCATTTCAAAAGGACTGTATTTATGTGAAAAAGATCCTTACTATAGCTGTTGTTAACTGAATCTATCGCTTCAAGCACTTTTACTTCATTAATCAGTTGAAGTGAGAATGAAGAGTATTGGCTTATTGATTGTATAGTGAACTTTGGTTGCTGTTCTACATTAACTTGTTGCACCAGTTCTTCCACTGACGAAACAAAAAACATATTAAATTCCAATGCTATTTGTTTACTGTCCT
This sequence comes from Perca flavescens, assembly GCF_004354835.1. Classification (NCBI taxonomy): domain Eukaryota; kingdom Metazoa; phylum Chordata; class Actinopteri; order Perciformes; family Percidae; genus Perca; species Perca flavescens. The sequence goes on from NC_041341.1 coordinate 2,966,733, forward strand.
TAATCTGCCTATCTCCATTTCTAAGTTCATGGATGGTCTTTGATTTGCCTGATGGTTTCCCAATACCATTTATTTGCTTCCACATTATGAGAGAACTTCCCTTGGCTTCTGTTATTGTTGTGATGTAATGTTCCGCTTTTGATTTTGTTATATTTTTAGTGACTCGGTTTCTTAAACTTTTAAAAATATTTATTATTGCTTTTTAAGAAATTTAGAGATGATCCCTTCAACCTTATTCATTACCTCTTTATAGCAGCTATGCACATCGTCGTTGTCCATAACTAAGCTCCAGTCAAGAGCATTTAATTCATTATCAACAGCAGAAAAATATCGCTTTAAAGTAGTCAATATATTTGAATGAGTTTTATTTATATTTAATAAACGTTTTTTAGATAATTTTCGGGCAACGAGAATCATGTTATGATCAGACAAACCAGTTGGAAAATTGTATGATTTCAAAATACGATCATCCTTGTTCGAAAAAACTAGATCTATTTGTGTTCATGAAGATTTTGAGATCCTTGTAGCACCCTTAATTAGTTGGGAGAACTCAAATTTAGTCATTAAGGTTTTGATTTTTTTCCTTTTACCAGAATTAAACCAGTCTATATTAAAATCGCCTAATACAATAACTTCGGACTTATGGGCCACCAATTTCATTAATTTGCTCAACTCATCATAAAACACATCTTTAAAAGAAGGAGGATTATATAAAATCACAATTTCAAAATGCATACTTGATGATAATGAGATCTCAACACAAATAAATTCAATATTTAGTTAATGTTCAAAAGTGACTTCTGTGCATGTCATGTAATCTCTTAAATAAAATGCAACTCCTCCTCCTCTTCCAAATTTCATTGTTTCTACAACATTTATTTCCTGGGATATCAATTAAACCTGTTTGAATCCCACTATGAAGCCAGGTTTCACTCAGGCCTAAAATGTGTAAGTTTGAGTCCATTACCAGCGATTTAACCTCATCATGCTTTAGCAGCAGGCTCCTAATATTCAAATGCGCTCCAAAAATGCCTTTAGGTTTGCTTTTGCTGTCCCATAAAATTTTCGCATGGTTCACAGTGGGAAAAAACTGGTGAAATTCCTGTTTACTCACTGTTTTTAAAGATATATCAAGCATCTGTCTTTCATTCCGACAATGATTTCCCAAATCCTTCTGCGCTTGCATCTCCATAGTACTGGACAATGTTCCATTGTCAAGGCTAGCCAACCTTGCCACTGAAACAGGGCATACGCGCAGTAGTACGTCCTCCTGCGATGAAATTCTCCTTTCCTCCTGCGCCAGAGAGTGTAGCGCCAGTTCAGCCTCGTTAACCGGCGCTTGTCCCCCTGCACCCTCCTGTCCAGGCCCCGGGGCACAGCCTCTCTCTGGTAACAACACACCCATCGCAGAAAGGAGAACATCCGCAGCGGTGTCCGAGAAGCAGAAAGACGGCGTACCCAGCCGGGCGGTGTCCCTCACCTGCATCATCTCCACCTCCAGCGCAGACCGAGCCACAATGGCAGCCGATGGACCTGGCGACCACAAGATGTCGCCATGCGTAACAGGACCTGGATTGAGGTGAATGTCACCGGCTAACAACATTAGCAGACATAGCACTTTAGTAGTTTTCATCCAAACAGCTAGCATCTTTTTCTTTCGAGTATATGGTATGTCCGGTTTAGTGCTGCGAACGGTTCTTGCAACCCCGTTGTCCAGGATTGCAGTGAAAATGATAGATTGACCATGTCCATATCCAAACGTGTTAGAACTTTGGAGGTACTGGGATCCTTCAAACAACTCTTCTGCTAAAATGATCACTTTACTGTACATTTGTATCGTCAAAAGTAACAGCGCTCCACCGCAAAACCCAAATAAAATAGAGACGTTTATCAACTTTGAGTAATGATGAGAGGGGTAGCGTGTTCCTTTGCTTACAAGAGCTTTCTTGCGTCTTACGCTCCACTGTGCTTTAGGTAGGCATGGCTGTTTTTTCTTGGCTGGAGAAGGCGACACCAATAGTTTATAAAATAACACGAGCAACACGGAGCCCAACAAACCGTAGTGCCATGCATTAATTTGATATTCACCGACTCCTTCAGTCTGCCAAACCACCACATGCGCCATTTTGTTTTCCCTGAAGTAGAAGTCATTTTTGCCATTTAGCAACAGAAGGTACTACACACATAGGACCAGCTGTTATAGATGGTACTACACACATAGGACCAGCTGTTATAGAAGGTGCTACACACATAGGACCAGCTGTTATAGAAGGTACTACACACATAGGACCAGCTGTTATAGAAGGTACTACAGTCATAGGACCAGCTGTTATAGATGGTACTAAACACATAGGACCAGCTGTTATAGAAGGTACTACACACATAGGAACAACTGTTATAGAAGGTACTACACACATAGGACCAGCTGTTATAGAAGGTGCTACACACATAGGACCAGCTGTTATAGAAGGTACTACACACATAGGACCAGCTGTTATAGAAGGTACTACAGTCATAGGACCAGCTGTTATAGAAGGTACTACACACATATTATCAGCTGTTATAGAAGGTACTACAGTCATAGGACCAGCTGTTATAGATGGTACTACACACATAGGACCAGCTGTTATAGAAGGTGCTACACACATACGACCAGCTGTTATAGAAGGTACTACACACATAGGACCAGCTGTTATAGAAGGTGCTACACACATAGGACCAGCTGTTATAGAAGGTACTACACACATAAGATCAGCTGTTATAGAAGGTACTACACACATAGGACCAGCTGTTATAGAAGGTGCTACACACATAGGACCAGCTGTTATAGAAAGTACTACACACATAGGACCAGCTGTTACAGAAGGTACTACACACATAGGACCAGCTGTTACAGAAGGTACTACACACATAGGACCAGCTGTTATAGATGGTACTACACACATAGGACCAGCTGTTATAAAATGTGCTACACACATAGGACCAGCTGTTATAGAAGGTACTACACACATAGGACCAGCTGTTATAGAAGGTGCTACACACATAGGACCAGCTGTTATAGATGGTACTACACACATAGGACCAGCTGTTATAGATGGTACTACACACATAGGACCAGCTGTTATAGAAGGTGCTACACACATAGGACCAGCTGTTATAGAAGGTGCTACACACATAAGACCAGCTGTTACAGAAGGTACTACACACATAGGACCAGCTGTTACAGAAGGTACTACACACATAGGACGAGCTGTTATAGATGGTACTACACACATAGGACCAGCTGTTATAAAAGGTGCTACACACATAGGACCAGCTGTTACAGAAGGTACTACACACGCATAGGACCAGCTGTTATAGAAGTTACTATACACATAGGACCAGCTGTTATAGAAGGTACTACACACATAAGACCAGCTGTTATAGAAGGTACTACACACATAGGACCAGCTGTTATAGATGGTACTACACACATAGGACCAGCTGTTATAAAAGGTGCTACACACATAGGACCAGCTGTTATAGAAGGTGCTACACACACATAGGACCAGCTGTTATAGAAGGTGCTACACACACATAGGACCAGCTGTTATAGAAGGTACTACACACATAGGACCAGCTGTTATAGAAGGTACTACACACATAGGACCAGCTGTTATAGAAGGTGCTACACACACATAGGACCAGCTGTTATAGAAGGTGCTACACACACATAGGACCAGCTGTTATAGAAGGTGCTACACACATAGGACCAGCTGTTATAGAAGGTGCTACACACATAGGACCAGCTGTTATAGAAGGTACTACACACATAGGACCAGCTGTTATACAAGGTACTACACACATATTATCAGCTGTTATAGAAGGTACTACAGTCATAGGACCAGCTGTTATAGATGGTACTACACACAGGACCAGCTGTTATAGAAGGTACTACACACATAGGACCAGCTGTTATAGAAGGTACTACACACATAGGACCAGGTGTTATAGAAGGTACTACACACATAGGACCAGCTGTTATAGAAGGTGCTACACACATAGGACCAGCTGTTATAGAAGGTACTACACACATAGGACCAGCTGTTATAGAAGGTGCTACACACATAGGACCAGCTGTTATAGAAGGTACTACAGTCATAGGACCAGCTGTTATAGAAGGTGCTACACACATAAGACCAGCTGTTATAGAAGGTACTACACACATAAGACCAGCTGTTATAGAAGGTGCTACACACATAGGACCAGCTGTTATAGAAGGTGCTACACACATAGGACCAGCTGTTATAGAAGGTGCTACACACATAAGACCAGCTGTTACAGAAGGTACTACACACATAGGACCAGCTGTTACAGAAGGTACTACACACATAGGACCAGCTGTTACAGATGGTACTACACACATAGGACCAGCTGTTATAAAAGGTGCTACACACATAGGACCAGCTGTTATAGAAGGTACTACACGCATAGGACCAGCTGTTATAGAAGGTGCTACACACATAGGACCGGCTGTTATAGAAGGTACTACACACATAGGACCAGCTGTTATAGAAGGTACTACACACATAGGACCAGCTGTTATAGATGGTACTACACACATAGGACCAGCTGTTATAAAAGGTGCTACACACATAGGACCAGCTGTTATAGAAGGTGCTACACACACATAGGACCAGCTGTTATAGAAGGTGCTACACACATAGGACCAGCTGTTATAGAAGGTGCTACACACATAGGACCAGCTGTTATAGAAGGTGCTACACACACATAGGACCAGCTGTTATAGAAGGTGCTACACACATAGGACCAGCTGTTATAGAAGGTACTACACACATAAGACCAGCTGTTATAGAAGGTACTACACACATAGGACCAGCTGTTACAGAAGGTACTACACACATAGGACCAGCTGTTATAGATGGTACTACACACATAGGACCAGCTGTTATAAAAGGTGCTACACACATAGGACCAGCTGTTATAGAAGGTGCTACACACACATAGGACCAGCTGTTATAGAAGGTACTACACACATAGGACCAGCTGTTATAGAAGGTACTACACACATAGGACCAGCTGTTATAGAAGGTGCTACACACATAGGACCAGCTGTTATAGAAGGTACTACACACATAGGACCAGCTGTTATAGAAGGTGCTACACACACATACGACCAGCTGTTATAGAAGGTGCTACACACACATAGGACCAGCTGTTATAGAAGATGCTACACACATAAGACCAGCTGTTATAGAAGGTACTACAGACATATTATCAGCTGTTATAGAAGGTACTACAGTCATAGGACCAGCTGTTATAGATGGTACTACACACATAGGACCAGCTGTTATAGAAGGTACTACACACATAGGACCAGCTGTTATAAAAGGTACTACACACATAGGACCAGGTGTTATAGAAGGTACTACACACATAGGACCAGCTGTTATAGAAGGTGCTACACACATAGGACCAGCTGTTATAGAAGGTACTACACACATAGGAACCGCTGTTATAGAAGGTGCTACAGTCATAGGACCAGCTGTTATAGAAGGTACTACACACATAGGACCAGCTGTTATAGAAGGTACTACAGTCATAGGACCAGCTGTTATAGAAGGTGCTACACACATAAGACCAGCTGTTATAGAAGGTACTACACACATAGGACCAGCTGTTATAGAAGGTACTACAGTCATAGGACCAGCTGTTATAGAAGGTGCTACACACATAAGACCAGCTGTTATAGAAGGTACTACACACATAGGACCAGCTGTTATAGAAGGTACTACACACATAAGACCAGCTGTTATAGAAGGTACTAGACACATAGGACCAGCTGTTATAAAAGGTTCTACACACATAGGACCAGCTGTTATAGAAGGTGCTACACACACATAGGACCAGCTGTTATAGAAGGTGCTACACACACATAGGACCAGCTGTTATAGAAGGTACTACACACATATTATCAGCTGTTATAGAAGGTACTACAGTCATAGGACCAGCTGTTATAGATGGTACTACACACATAGGACCAGCTGTTATAGAAGGTGCTACACACATACGACCAGCTGTTATAGAAGGTACTACACACATAGGACCAGCTGTTATAGAAGGTGCTACACACATAGGACCAGCTGTTATAGAAGGTACTACACACATAAGATCAGCTGTTATAGAAGGTACTACACACATAGGACCAGCTGTTATAGAAGGTGCTACACACATAGGACCAGCTGTTATAGAAAGTACTACACACATAGGACCAGCTGTTACAGAAGGTACTACACACATAGGACCAGCTGTTACAGAAGGTACTACACACATAGGACCAGCTGTTATAGATGGTACTACACACATAGGACCAGCTGTTATAAAATGTGCTACACACATAGGACCAGCTGTTATAGAAGGTACTACACACGCATAGGACCAGCTGTTATAGAAGGTGCTACACACATAGGACCAGCTGTTATAGATGGTACTACACACATAGGACCAGCTGTTATAGATGGTACTACACACATAGGACCAGCTGTTATAGAAGGTGCTACACACATAGGACCAGCTGTTATAGAAGGTGCTACACACATAAGACCAGCTGTTACAGAAGGTACTACACACATAGGACCAGCTGTTACAGAAGGTACTACACACATAGGACGAGCTGTTATAGATGGTACTACACACATAGGACCAGCTGTTATAAAAGGTGCTACACACATAGGACCAGCTGTTACAGAAGGTACTACACACGCATAGGACCAGCTGTTATAGAAGTTACTATACACATAGGACCAGCTGTTATAGAAGGTACTACACACATAAGACCAGCTGTTATAGAAGGTACTACACACATAGGACCAGCTGTTATAGATGGTACTACACACATAGGACCAGCTGTTATAAAAGGTGCTACACACATAGGACCAGCTGTTATAGAAGGTGCTACACACACATAGGACCAGCTGTTATAGAAGGTGCTACACACACATAGGACCAGCTGTTATAGAAGGTACTACACACATAGGACCAGCTGTTATAGAAGGTACTACACACATAGGACCAGCTGTTATAGAAGGTGCTACACACACATAGGACCAGCTGTTATAGAAGGTGCTACACACACATAGGACCAGCTGTTATAGAAGGTGCTACACACATAGGACCAGCTGTTATAGAAGGTGCTACACACATAGGACCAGCTGTTATAGAAGGTACTACACACATAGGACCAGCTGTTATACAAGGTACTACACACATATTATCAGCTGTTATAGAAGGTACTACAGTCATAGGACCAGCTGTTATAGATGGTACTACACACAGGACCAGCTGTTATAGAAGGTACTACACACATAGGACCAGCTGTTATAGAAGGTACTACACACATAGGACCAGGTGTTATAGAAGGTACTACACACATAGGACCAGCTGTTATAGAAGGTGCTACACACATAGGACCAGCTGTTATAGAAGGTACTACACACATAGGACCAGCTGTTATAGAAGGTGCTACACATAGGACCAGCTGTTATAGAAGGTACTACAGTCATAGGACCAGCTGTTATAGAAGGTGCTACACACATAAGACCAGCTGTTATAGAAGGTACTACACACATAAGACCAGCTGTTATAGAAGGTGCTACACACATAGGACCAGCTGTTATAGAAGGTGCTACACACATAGGACCAGCTGTTATAGAAGGTGCTACACACATAAGACCAGCTGTTACAGAAGGTACTACACACATAGGACCAGCTGTTACAGAAGGTACTACACACATAGGACCAGCTGTTACAGATGGTACTACACACATAGGACCAGCTGTTATAAAAGGTGCTACACACATAGGACCAGCTGTTATAGAAGGTACTACACACGCATAGGACCAGCTGTTATAGAAGGTGCTACACACATAGGACCGGCTGTTATAGAAGGTACTACACACATAGGACCAGCTGTTATAGAAGGTACTACACACATAGGACCAGCTGTTATAGATGGTACTACACACATAGGACCAGCTGTTATAAAAGGTGCTACACACATAGGACCAGCTGTTATAGAAGGTGCTACACACACATAGGACCAGCTGTTATAGAAGGTGCTACACACATAGGACCAGCTGTTATAGAAGGTGCTACACACATAGGACCAGCTGTTATAGAAGGTGCTACACACACATAGGACCAGCTGTTATAGAAGGTGCTACACACATAGGACCAGCTGTTATAGAAGGTACTACACACATAAGACCAGCTGTTATAGAAGGTACTACACACATAGGACCAGCTGTTACAGAAGGTACTACACACATAGGACCAGCTGTTATAGATGGTACTACACACATAGGACCAGCTGTTATAAAAGGTGCTACACACATAGGACCAGCTGTTATAGAAGGTGCTACACACACATAGGACCAGCTGTTATAGAAGGTACTACACACATAGGACCAGCTGTTATAGAAGGTACTACACACATAGGACCAGCTGTTATAGAAGGTGCTACACACATAGGACCAGCTGTTATAGAAGGTACTACACACATAGGACCAGCTGTTATAGAAGGTGCTACACACACATACGACCAGCTGTTATAGAAGGTGCTACACACACATAGGACCAGCTGTTATAGAAGGTGCTACACACATAGGACCAGCTGTTATAGAAGGTGCTACACACATAGGACCAGCTGTTATAGAAGGTACTACACACATAAGACCAGCTGTTATAGAAGGTACTACAGACATATTATCAGCTGTTATAGAAGGTACTACAGTCATAGGACCAGCTGTTATAGATGGTACTACACACATAGGACCAGCTGTTATAGAAGGTACTACACACATAGGACCAGCTGTTATAAAAAGGTACTACACACATAGGACCAGGTGTTATAGAAGGTACTACACACATAGGACCAGCTGTTATAGAAGGTGCTACACACATAGGACCAGCTGTTATAGAAGGTACTACACACATAGGAACCGCTGTTATAGAAGGTGCTACAGTCATAGGACCAGCTGTTATAGAAGGTACTACACACATAGGACCAGCTGTTATAGAAGGTACTACAGTCATAGGACCAGCTGTTATAGAAGGTGCTACACACATAAGACCAGCTGTTATAGAAGGTACTACACACATAGGACCAGCTGTTATAGAAGGTACTACAGTCATAGGACCAGCTGTTATAGAAGGTGCTACACACATAAGACCAGCTGTTATAGAAGGTACTACACACATAGGACCAGCTGTTATAGAAGGTACTACACACATAAGACCAGCTGTTATAGAAGGTACTAGACACATAAGACCAGCTGTTATAGAAGGTGCTACACACATAGGACCAGCTGTTATAGAAGGTGCTACACACATTGGACCAGCTGTTATAGAAGGTGCTACACACATAAGACCAGCTGTTACAGAAGGTACTACACACATAGGACCAGCTGTTACAGAAGGTACTACACACATAGGACCAGCTGTTATAGATGGTACTACACACATAGGACCAGCTGTTATAAAAGGTGCTACACACATAGGACCAGGTGTTATAGAAGGTACTACACACGCATAAGACCAGCTGTTATAGAAGGTGCTACACACATAGGACCAGCTGTTATAGAAGGTACTACACACATAGGACCAGCTGTTATAGATGGTACTACACACATAGGACCAGCTGTTATAAAAGGTTCTACACACATAGGACCAGCTGTTATAGAAGGTGCTACACACACATAGGACCAGCTGTTATAGAAGGTGCTACACACACATAGGACCAGCTGTTATAGAAGGTGCTACACACATAGGACCAGCTGTTATAGAAGGTGCGACACACATAGGACCAGCTGTTATAGAAGGTGCTACACACACATAGGACCAGCTGTTATAGAAGGTGCTACACACATAGGACCAGCTGTTATAGAAGGTGCTACACACAGAGGACCAGCTGTTATAGAAGGTACTACACACAGAGGACCAGCTGTTATAGATGGTACTACACACATAGGACCAGCTGTTATAGAAGCTGCTACACACATAAGACCAGCTGTTATAGAAGGTACTACACACATAAGACCAGCTGTTATAGAAGGTGCTACACACATAAGACCAGCTGTTATAGAAGTTGCTACACACATAGGACCAGCTGTTATAGATGGTACTACACACATAAGACCAGCTGTTATAGAAGGTACTACACACATAGGACCAGCTGTTATAGATGGTACTACACACATAGGACTAGCTGTTATAGAAGCTGCTACACACATAAGACCAGCTGTTATAGATGGTACTACACACATAGGACCAGCTGTTATAGAAGGTGCTACACACATAGGACCAGCTGTTATAGAAGGTGCTACACACATAAGACCAGCTGTTATAGAAGTTGCTACACACATAGGACCAGCTGTTATAGATGGTACTACACACATAAGACCAGCTGTTATAGAAGGTACTACACACATAGGACCAGCTGTTATAGATGGTACTACACACATAGGACCAGCTGTTATAGAAGCTGCTACACACATAAGACCAGCTGTTATAGAAGGTACTACACACATAAGACCAGCTGTTATAGAAGGTACTACACACATAGGACCAGCTGTTATAGAAGGCATGACACACATAGGACCAGCTGTTATAGAAGGTGCTACACACATAGGACCAGCTGTTATAGAAGGTATTACACACATAGGACCAGCTGGTATAGAAGGTACTACACACATAGGACCAGCTGTTATAGATGGTACTACACACATAAGACCAGCTGTTATAGAAGGTACTACACACATAGGACCAGTTGTTATAGAAGGTGCTACACACATAGCACCAGCTGTTATAGAAGGTACTACACACACATAGGACCAGCTGTTATAGAAGGTACTACATACATAGGACCAGCTGTTATAGAAGGTGCTACATACACATAGGACCAGCTGTTATAGAAGGTGGTACACACACAGGACCAGCTGTTATAGAAGGTACTACACACATAGTACCAGCTGTTATAGAAGGTACTACACACATAGTACCAGCTGTTATAGAAAGCTCTAGCCCTCAGCTGTCATGTAGATATGGTCTCCAAAGTTCACCCACTGTAAGCACTGTCAAATATGGTAATAAGCTATTTTCACCTATTCAGCGATTCAATTTTTAAAATCTGATGACACCAGTGTGTTCCCCATCCCAAAAAAACCCATGGTGTATCCAAAATTATGTACTGCAAACTTCTAATTATGAGAAATATATCAATATATTTAAAAATTACAACTCCCACTATAGAGTGGGGGGACTTGTTCGGCTCCTGTTTCTGCTGTCGGCTGTGAGTGGGCTTAATTCCATTTCAGATTGCCGCTGCCCGCTGGCCGACCGAGCAAACAGTACATGAGACAAATACATGAAACTGTATTTTATTATTATTAATATCTTTAGACAAAAATGTTAGACAAAAACATCAATTTTACGAATATTTTGTATTTTGTATCTTCTTATCCGCCGAGCGGCACGTACCATGTCACTTCCGGAGTATTCTGCGGATTTTTTAAAAAGTTATTACGATGCATAACTTACTGGAACAAAGCTGATTAAACCACAGATTATATATATGTACATTGAAGCAATACTGGCGTTAAAGACCCGCTGATCATTGTCTGATTCTCTGAAATGAATGCCCGCATTGCATTGTGGGAAATCAGCTTTGCATGCGCCCAACTCTGATCATATCGTGTTCTGTCTTACAGCATACTATAATATTTCTCCAGTAATAAGACCAAAATAATATTATTAAAATAAAGAAATGCATACTATGATAATATCTAAATATATGTTGCTAGATGTAGCATTATAGTTTAAAAAATATCAATAAACAACAAAGCAATCCAGCTTCCCTGGCCGAAATAGACCGAAATAATAACATTAAAAGAAATACAATTAAACCATGATAAGATCTGGTGAATAAATGTTGATTAAAACAGCGGTTATTGGGCTAAAAATACCAATAATAGCAAAACTGTATACAGCTTCTCTGTACAGAAAAAAAATGTGCTGTGATCAGGAAATCTGTGTGTAGACCACGGATGATGATGTCATTGACTTACATAGGCATCGCATCCGTGAAACTGCCACAGATTTTGAGTTAAGGGGCCGTGTTCATTTCATGGAACCCTGTGAGACCAGGTTGCTATTTTTTCAAATCAAAGCAGTGAAGGTGGGGGTAGGGGGAAGAATGAGGATAGCAGATTAACCAGCAGGGCGTGAACAGCGCACATACTGGTGTGGAGGGGAATTACAGTGAGTTTTAATGGAATTCTGGGAAAGTTTAATAACAATAGGACAATTGAAGTCCAGACAATGAGGCAATTTCAGCAGAGCCAACAGCTTCATATACCATGAACAAGTGAATTTGGTGCTGAATTTCTGTCTGTACACCTACAAAAGTTCTCAAAGCTTCTGTTAACATGTATGGACCCTCATTATGCTACCTTTGAATTTGGTGATATTTTGAGCCTTTTTACTGGTACAAAATAGCGATTTATTTGTACTTTCCCTGTGCCTCAAATAACAATAGCCATCCTGCAGCTACAACTGATAAACACACCAATTTCTAAATCTCTGCTAACGTTACGCATATACAGTAACGGCTTATAAAAACAGGTGAAAATGCCACCGGATATTAAACTTTACGAACACAAATGGCTTAAAGACAGCAACCCAGCTAGCTAACAGCCTAAATGTTAGCTAGTTGATAGGTTCAGTTAGCTTAACGTTAGCTCGGGGTGTATCTACCTAATTATAACAGCAATTTGTACCATCATTAAAGCGTTAAGCTTTACATTGATGTAACACATTAACTGTGATAACACATGTACTGCAAACACTAAATATACTTACATTTAAATGATACTTGTGCCATCAGCGATGCCGCTCCAACCATGGATGACCCGCTTAGGTCCGCCATTGTTGTTTTTTTAATGAGCCGGCAAAGCCGCGCACATAGGATTGTGGGTGATTTGGGAGCGTGAAAGACAGACAGTCCGTCTGTCCAATCAGGAGGGTCCGTCCTCTCCTAGATAGGCCCTAACTTTTCCGGTAGAAGTTAATGTCATTGGGCCTGATTTACTAACACTAGCGCAGTTTGCGCTGCGTCTGTTTATGCGAGTTGGGTAATAGCGCACGCTATGCTTCCACATTTTGCGTAGTATTTATCAACCCTGACACCCATCAGCCAATCAGCGTCTTTCTCCGCCCACTATACCGTAGATTGCGCTGTAGCGAAGCGGTACTTGTGCTATGATATGGCTGAGTGCAGACTGAGATATTCCCACTGCTGATGCTATGACTGTTTGAAATGATCCTGCTGCCAATATATCTGTAATGGAGTTTAACAACTGCTGGAATGGGATGTGAACGCTGAGTCGGAGATTCAATGTCATCTTTGATTTCTTCCAGTAACTCTAATACTGCACGGCTGCTTGATCTGTAACGCTAAATGATGTTGTGTTCACTGACAAAGTGTGATTCTTGTGTTAAAAATATTTTCAGTCTCGCCTATGTCTTCGTCTTGCTCAAATTACTGTTGCCATTTCACCAGCGGCATAAAGGTCTACGAGGAAACTCGACTGCGGCTGGTTTAGACCTGCTTTTAAGAGGCGGAGAATTTCCCCCGCAGAATAGAGACGCGCTCTTACTGACTGTCTTTGTAAATACCACGGAATATATTATATATATATATATATATATATATATATATATATATATATATATATATAATTAGGTGCACTTTGCGCTTATCCTCCCACCTTTTTGGGTGGAACTCCCACTTTCCCCGTGACCCTCCCACGAACACATATTGAAAGCGCAACTTGTCTCTTCTCGCTCATGTGCAGGACAATCTGCCATTTTACCCAAGTGTCCCTGTTTGTAAATATGCCGCATCGGTTACGTCCGTCTTTGCGACCAATTAGCGCCTGGAAACAGGCGCTAATTGGCATGATAAATCTAGCCCATTGTGTTTTGTGATTTGTTGAAGTGTTTTCCTATTTGCCGTTGTGTTTTGTGATTTGTTGAAGTGTTTTCATATTTGGCGTTGTACTTTATGATTTGTTGTAGTGTTTTCCTATTTGCTGTCGTGATTTGCACTTCAGGGCCACCGTAGTAGGGCCCTGGAGCTAATAAGCAGCCTAAAAAACATAACATCAGAAGAGATTTATTACATGTACACAACAGTTCTGTTTAGAGTAGCCTTCTTAATCCCATGGTATTTGTTGTTTTCTCAGTTTGACGGTAAAGGATGTCACCGGGTTTGATTTGTGCAGCCATATTGCAGTGATATGTGAGAGGAAGTGGATTTTATAGTACTCCTCTGTGTAGTGTGTTGTAACGTAACGCCACTGAAACGGCGACCCTCTGTAGATTTTATGAATTCAAACATGTTTTTAATATTTTATATTATGCTGTTCTTGTCTTTACTAAAATCAAAACTAATCAAACTCTTACAAATCACGAGGGAGCGATATGACTTTTGACTAATGTAATAGATGTGGTGTTATTCAATTCAATTCAATTCAATTCAATTCAATTCAATTCAATTTTATTTATAGTATCAAATCATAACAAAAGTTATCTCGAGACACTTTACAGATAGAGTAGGTCTAGACCACACTCTATAAATTCCAAAACCCCAACAATTACAGTAATTCCCTCAAGAGCAAGCATTAGCAGTGGCTATTGCGACAGCGGCAAGAAAAAGCTCCCTTTTAGGAAGAAACCTCGGCAGACCCAGACTCTTGGTAGGCGGTGTCTGACGGGCCGGTTGGGGGCGTGATGAACAGTGGTGATAACAGTCACATTAGAAGTCACAGTGACTTTGAAGGTTATCGTGGAAGTTCATGTCATAGCCGGGCACATCGTGTCATACTGAGTAGTGCAGTCTCCTATACCGGATCCTGACTACTCTGTGCGTATGAACATCACAGCAGGGCGTAGCGGGATGTAACGTGGCGCTGCAGAGCACGGGGGGAGGCTGCGGATGCAGCAGGACGCAGCAGGATCCGCCGAAATGCAGAGAATCGCAGAGCATAGCTCTGCGAAGAAGAAATATAAGGACTCGGGGAGTAAACCCCAGAGCTAGATTAGTAACAAGCATTTCTGGGACAGGATGCATACAAAAGTAACAAGTAGAGATGAGAGAGCAGCTCAGTGTGTCTTAGGGAGGAACAGCCTCCCCGGCAGTCTAGAATTGTAATAGCATAACTTAAGAGAGGCAGGTTAAAGAGAGGTGCCTGGATGGGCTAGAACTCTCCCCAACCGGATCGGGCTGTACTGGCCTGCCTCCCTCTACTCGCTAGATTATTAATTATACAGTATATAAAACTGATGACTACGAGGAGAAGCAGTGGGCGGGTTAGGTGGACGCTGCAACTCCTCACTCCTTAACTATAAGCTTTATCAAAGAGGAGGGTTTTCAGTTTACTCTTAAATGTGGTGACGGTGTCTGCCTCTCGAACCCCGACTGGGAGCTGGTTCCACAATACTGGAGCCTGATAGCTGAAGGCCCTGGCCCCCAGTCTACTTCCAGAGACTCTAGGAACCATTAGTAGCCCCGCATTCTGGGAGCGCAGTGCTGTAGTGGGACAATAAGGTACTATGAGCTCTTCTAAGTATGATGGTGCTTGACCATTTAGAGCTTTGTAAGTCAGGAGGAGGATTTTAAATTCGATCCTATATTTTACAGGAAGCCAATGCAGAGAAGCTAATACAGGAGAAATATGATCTCTTCTCTTAGTTCTTGTCAGAACACGTGCTGCAGCATTCTGGATCAGTTGGAGAGTCCTAATGGACTTATTTGGGCAACCTCATAATAAGGAATTGCAGTAATCTAGTCTAGAAGTAACGAATGCATGGACTAGTTTTTCAGCATCGTTTTGAGACAGGATATTCCTAATTTTGGCAATGTTACGAAGATGGAAAAAGGCTATTCTTGAGGTTTGTTTTAAGTGGGCGTTGAAGGATATATCCTGATCAAAAATAACTCCTAGATTTCTGACAGCAGTGCTGGAGGCCAGGGTAATACCATCCAGAGTAACTATATCTTTCGAAAACGAAGTTCGGCGGTGCGTTGGTCCTATCACAATAACTTCAGTTTTGTCTGAGTTTAACATCAGGAAATTGTGGGTCATCCAGGATTTTATATCCTCAATACACGTTTGAAGTCTTGCTAACTGACCACTTTCATCTGGCTTAATTGACAGATATAATTGGGTATCGTCTGCGTAACAGTGATAGTTAATCGAGTGTTTCCTAATAATATTACCTAGAGGAAGCATATATAAGGAAAATAGAATTGGTCCAAGCACTGAGCCTTGAGGAACGCCATGGCTAACTTTAGCGTGCTTGGAGGGTTTATCATTAACATTAACAAACTGGGATCGTTCAGAGAAATAGGACTTAAACCAGCTTAGTGCGATTCCTTTAATGCCAACTAAGTGTTCCAGTCTCTGTAACAGGATAGTATGGTCAATAGTGTCAAATGCAGCACTAAGATCTAGTAAAACAAGTATGGAGACAAGTCCTTTGTCTGCAGCAGTTAGAAGGTCGTTAGTAATTTTCACCAGTGCCGTTTCTGTGCTATGATGCTTTCTAAATCCTGATTGAAAATCATCTAATAGACTGTTGCTATGTAGAAAATCACATAACTGATTAGCAACCACCTTCTCAAGGATCTTGGATAGAAAGGGAAGGTTAGATATAGGTCTATAGTTTGCTAAGACCTCAGGATCAAGGGTGGGTTTTTCAGAAGAGGTTTTATCACAGCAATTTTAAATGACTGCGGTACATAACCTGTTAGTAAGGACATATTGATCATATCTAATAATGAAGTGTTTACCACGGGTAACGCTTCTTTGAGTAACCTCGTTGGGATGGGGTCTAAGAGACAGGTAGACGGCTTAGCTGAGGATATCTTTAACATTAATTGTTGAAGGTCTATAGGATAAAAGCAGTCCAAGTATATGTCGGGAGTCGTCGTTCTTTCTAGCGGTCCTGCATTTAAAGATGAACTGTTAGAAGTTAAGGGCAAAAGGTGATGAATTTTATCTCTAATTGTTATAATTTTATCATTAAAGAAGCTCATGAAGTCATCACTACTCAGAGCTAGAGGAATAGATGGCTCAGTAGAGCTGTGGCTATCGGTCAGCCTGGCTACAGTGCTGAAAAAGAAACCTTGGGTTGTTCTTGTTTTCTTCTATTAATGATGAGTAATAGTCTGATCTGGCCTTTCTTAGGGCCTTCCTATAGGTTTTCAGACTGTCTTGCCATTCCAAGCGGGATTCCTCCACTTTGGTGGAGCGCCACTTACTTTCGATGTTTCGTGAGATTTGTTTTAATTTGCGAGTTTGGGAGTTATACCAAGGAGCTAATTTCCTTTGCTTTATCGTCTTCTTATATGAGAGGAGCGACAGAGTCTAAGGTCGTCCGTAGGCAAGTCGTAGCACCGTCTACAAATGTATCAATTTGAGAGGGACTGAGGTTAACATAGAGGTCCTCTGTTATGTTAAGGCACGACATAGAGTCGAATGCTGTTGGAATATCTTCCTTAAATTTAGCTATAGCACTGTCAGATAGGCATCTAGTGTAGAAGCTGCTATCTGGTTTAGTATGGTCAGGTAGCAAGAATTCAAAAGTAATTAAAAATGATCTGATAATACCAGATTCTGCGGAAATATTATTAAATCCTCAATTTCAATACCATATGCCAGCACAAGGTCGAGGTGTGGTTAAAACAGTGCGTCGCCTTGTGCACACTCTGACTGAAACCGATTGAATCCAGTAATGAGTTGAAAGCAGTAGTAAGGCTATTGCTGTCAACGTCCACATGGATATTAAAATCACCAACAATAAGTACTTTGTCTGATTTAAGGACTACACATGATAAAAACTCTGAGAATTCAGATAAAAATTCAGAATACGGACCTGGAGCTCGGTAGACAACAACAAATATAATTGGCTGTACTGATTTCCGTGTTGGATGTTGAAGATTAAGAACAAGGCTTTCAAAAGAGTTATAATTTAGTTTGGGTTTAGGGTTAATTAACAGGTTTGAATCAAATATGGCTGCAACTCCCCCTCCTCGGCCTGAGCCTCTAGGAATTTGAGTATTAATATGACTGGGAGGGGTGGCTTCATTTAGACTAACATATTCTTCATGGCCCAGCCAGGTTTCAGTAAGACAGAATAGATCAATTTGATTATCAGATATCAATTCATTTACGAGTACTGCTTTAGAAGACAAAGATCTGATATTTAGTAATCCACATCTAATTTTCCTATCCTTTTCTATCATTGCTGTGGTAGTTTTAATTCCAATTAGGTGTTGCCCCTCTATTCACCACTTTGTGTGGTCTGTTGTTGATAATTACTGGAATAGTACTAGTACCACATGTTACTGGAGTAATACTAGTACTACATGTTATCCTACAGAAAACATTTTCAGATCCATCCACTTGTATAGTGCTATCAGGATCAATACCTGGGGGACATGAATCCGTGATATTTTCAACATAATGTCAATACTTGCCTTCTGTTAGTGTGGTCGTTATGTTGTCAGATAGCAGCCTGGCTCCGTGTCGGTTTGGGTGGAGACCATCACGCTTCAGCAGGTTGGGCATCTCCCAGAACAAGTTGAAGTTGTCGACATAGGGAAGGCCCAGGGAAGTGCAGAGTGGTTCCAGCCAGGTGTGGAGCCAGAACAGTCTGGACCATCTCTCCGCACCCTTCCTGTAGGTAGGTAGAGGCCCAGAGATGACAATCCGCTTACCTGTGCCCATCAGGGTGGTGATGAGAGTGGTGAAGTCTTCCTGGAGTGCTATCGACCGTCTCTCTCTGATGTTGTTTGTGCCCACATGCACGATGATGTTGTCGACCTTGGAGTGGCGGGGCGAGGATGCGGGAAGTTTGTGCTGGATGTCACGGACCTTGGCACCGGGAAGCAGTAGACCTTGAGGGACCGCTAGGTAAAGGGGGAATGTGGAGATCCCTTACCATGGAGCTTCCGATGACCAGCGTGGAGATTGATGAGTCCGAGGGGGAGAGTCCGCCCTCAATGGGCGCGTCGACTGTGTGGATGGACCAGGATGAGCTGCGTGGGGACGTGGCAGAGAAGAGAACTCCTCGTCGTTCGTCAGAATGCTGTAGCGGTTTTCTAGTCGTAGGGGTTGGGCTGGGGCTGAGCGTTGTCCTGACCGCCTGCTCTGGTGCTTGCTTACACGCCATGGCTCAGGCTGGTGTGGAGTGGAGCTGGTCAGCAGAGCTGGCTGGGTCCTCGGCAGAAGCCGAGGAGAGACAGCAGGGACAGAGGTTGTATTAGTGCGTGGTGGGGTGAGAGTATTGCAGGGCACAGTGGAATCAAAACATCCATCAGTGTGTGTGTGGGGGAACTTCCAATGATAATGGAGTCGAGGAACTCTTCACTTGCCTTGATCTGGAGGAGAGTCGATATTCTGGCTTCAAGTTCCACTATCTTCTGGCTGAAAAGGTGGCACAGTCGCAGCCAGGTGAACAGCTGAGGGGGGCATCGTGTAGCTTGCTAGTTTAGCTAGTAGCAACGTTGATGGAGGCCTTCTCCTAAAACCTAAAACCTTCACAAGTCGAAATACAATGCAAGTGCTCCTGCTTGTGTTTAGCAAGCAGTGGATAGCCCGTTACTGCTACCAAAATATAGAATAGATTTCCCAGGAGG
>NC_041341.1:2991991-3018001 GCF_004354835.1 Perca flavescens
ACTTGAACATCAATAAAGAGACTAGGAAACCAGGATAAAGTTTGAGAAGTGTATTAATATACACAGAAACATGGCATACACATATACAGATAAAACATAGGTATGAAAAATAACAACTAAAATAATAAAGGGAGCTCATAAAATAAACCCTTTTCAGTTCTATGAGCTCAATTGTTCTTTGATGACAAGAGTTCAGAGATGTTCAACGTTGGGGCCCATATGAGTTTGGTTTCTCTTTGTCCTACCACCATGAAGAAGGAATCCAGGGCAATCCATATAAGTTCAGAGTCTCGATCCTGTAGCTCGCCACCCAGCCCACTGAACTTAACACAACCAAATACATACACACAAAATAAACAAATAGTTGATAAGATGTATAAATATTAGTGCGCATCTTAAAAAACTCAGATCAAAATTAGACAACTTGGTAAATAAAACTAACAGCCCAATAATAATATATAAGTCATTATAGTTGGATTTTTTTTAAATAAATGAAAATATAATTAGTTGCATATTTCAGGGAGAAAGTGATTTAAAGACATCTAAATACAAGTTTATATACAACCTCAAGTGTATGTGCTGGTTGAGGTGAAGGCAGTTTACATCTTGGTGGAAGGATTACTCAAAGGTTTCAAAGTTCTTAAAAGCAATTTAATATAAGTTCATGTTTTATTAAGTTCATGAAATTCAAGTTTAATATAGTGAAGGATGAACTCACCCCCAGGTACTGTCTCCATTGTTGCTCAAAAGCTGAAGAGGAAGTTGTATAATTATTTAAGAAATGAGCAAATATTTGAATGGACAAATCAATAGTGGTTGTAATAAAAATGTAATGTTCAGAAATAAACTTAATATCTTAATGGGAGAAGGCTTCACTTCTGAAAAGTAAAAAAGCATTTAGGCAACATGTTAGTACTAGGGGTGGAAAGATTCACCAATTCAAATCGGTATCTGTTAGGTCAGACATGACTACATTGACCACAGCAGAAAGGAGGCTGTTTCATTTAATAAGAAGCGGATGTGGATGTTTACTGGTTATAACTGGCTAGCTAATTAAGTTAAAGTTATACTATTAGTCTACTAGGTGAAATGATAATGAAAAAAGGAAATATGATAATAACATTCAATAACATTCAATTAACATTCATGAAATATAAATAAATATAATATAATATTAAATATAAGTGCCGTTATTACGAAAAAAAAACACTTTTTCTGGGATTTGGGGTGTTATTTTGTCTCATTCTGTAGCTAAAACAAAGAGCTCAACACACAGGGTGAAAAGAGGAGCTGCAGCAATGTGCAGTACAACACAAATATGGTGTTTTTTAAAAATTAAACCATGTAAACCCATTCTGGTAAAACCTCTAAATACAATTCTGAAACTGAAATGAACATAATATGAGCGCTTAAAACAATATAAACACGTTTTAAGCTCAACAACATAAAATGTCTTTCTATAAATCACTGCAACACAATTTACTAAAAAAGGAGAAATATCCTCACCAGGCTTACTGTTTCGCCCACCCATCCTGTAGCTGTTGTAGATCTGCAGCAAACAGAAAGAAGTCTTTTTATATTACGCACCCTCCCTGTTTCATGGCTTAAAAGAAATACACCAGCTTCTTATAAATCAGCACTGGGGCTGTTAATCATTTCAAAGGAACGTTCAAAGGTTGAGACTTGGTTTGTTATCTAGGTTTTAAGATCACAGTCAGGTTTTTGTTATAATCTGTAATATAAAGAGACTGTTCGTGCTATTTGCTGCCGATCTACAGCTACAACAGCTACAGGATGGCTCAGGAACAGGAATCTACTGGTAAGCATGTTTCTTCTCTCTCAGTAAATGGTGATGTCCTGATTGATAAATATGTATATGTTGTTTTAGTAAAACTATTAATACACTGATTATCTTCTTCACGCTAAATTAAATAATAGACTGCTTCAAGTTTCTCTGTCAGAAGAAACCCTGTTTCACCTCCTCATTCATCCAGTCTGTATCAAAGTCAGAATCTAAATCTCTGATGGATATTAGTTTGTTACTCAGGAAGATCTAAAGGAACTGCTTTGACCATTGCTACCTGGGGATGCTAACGTTACACAGCCCACTAGCATAAAATCAATAAGATGCTAAAACTAAGTTGTTCAATACTAATGCTTTTTATTGAATTTACAGTTTGTTTTATTACCTTTCTTAAATTTTATAATGTCATTTTAATTATTGTCTGCAAGTTTAGTTAGATTTTTTAATTTGATCTATTGTAACTAGCATATGTTGAGAGTAGGTAGCACACTCTAGTCGATCTATCTAGCTCCACACATAGTACAGCGGCAGTCCACGGCCCATGCTCACTCCAAACTCGTAAAATATGGACGTTTGGACATTGGCTGTCAGCGTCTGAAGAGAGGAAAAAAGCACCCATCACCACGGGGGACAGGGGAGAGGAAGGGGCAGGGGAGAACAAGCTGGGGAGAGGCACGGGAACAGTGGATACCTCTCCCCGTTGCACGGGCTGGCAGCCCCTCGCCGGGCACTGCAACGAGCTCTGGGTCAGCCTTTCATACTACTCGCTGCTCTCCTCGGTACGTTCTACAAACACGGTGAAGGATGCTTTTTTCCTCTCTTCAGGCGCTGACAACCAATGTCCAAACATTCGTATTTTACAAGTTTGGAGTGAGCACGGGCCGTGGACTGCCGCTGTACTGTGTGTGGAGCTGCTGAAGTCCGATGCAGTTTACCAAATTTGCAATTAGCCATACATTTTCGTAAAACGGCCCATATTTGAGCTTTACATAGTTGATTTTGTGCATAAAAATGTCTCAGAAGTGAATTTAGTGTTAAAATAGCACACAATGTATACAATCTCTGAGATCTGCGCGACCTATTCAGAAGACTACCTGAAGACTACTCAGATCAGTGGCGTAGCCTATTGTAAATGTTGGGGCATGACAAAGAGAGAGACTAGAGCAAAATAAGGAGGACACACATAGTTGTTGTCAACTCGGTGGTTCGTTGAGATTTGCCCGTTTTCAGAGGCAGTTTCAAATTGTGAGATTTGCAGAGGAAAGAGGTGTCAATGGAATTTTGAGGTTATGTGTATGTCTTATTCACCCTCCAAACTGTCGTTATTCAACTATGACAGGGTAAAATCGGTTTTGTATTCTATCACCCCTTTAAAGGAAAGGTCATGTAACACTAACCTCGCTTCGCATTTGCTCGTTATATCCATCTGGGAACTTTCCTTTGGAGAACATTTGGGAAGGGGTGAAAATACTGGTTATCTGATTGGATGAAGCATCTGTCTATCACATATGTTGGTGATAGACGGGCCAAATCAACCAATCAGATCCACGAAGCGTATGAAAATACAACCACAAGCCCGCGCCTGCTGCTGCAGGCAAAGGAATAAAAGGCCCCATTTCAGGTTCCTGGTCCATACTCCAAAAGAAGGATCCAAGAGAAAAAAAGCATTAGCGAGCGGCTAACAGAATCAGGACAACCGCTGTCTGAAAATCCTGGTTATCTGATTGGATAAACCATCTGTCTATCACCACCTAACCCACCTCAAAACCAACGCTGATTGGCCTGGTCGTTTGGCTAACGGCTCCAAATTTTCTCTGCCTCAAGATGCCAGACTGATCTGAGAGGAGAACTGGAGCTCGCCAGATCAGGATGGTCTCACCAGGCTAATGTAACACAGTGGTAAACAGGTCCCTGTCCCAACTTTTTTGGAACGTGTGGCTGGCATCAAATTAGCGAAACGGTGAATCCTTCATTCATAAATTGATAAAATACAAACATTATAGATGGGGTAAGAGGTTATTTATCAAGTATAAAACATTTATAACTTTTCATGAAATGCATGTGTAATAATGTAGGAACACTGCTTTATGAATGATAATGATAATGATGGGTAGTGAATGACCAAAACAGGATGTTTGGCATATCTCGGCCAAATTAAAAAATATGAACGTGAAACTTAAGATTCTTGTTTGCCATGCCAATCTGAGGCTCTGAGCCACATTTGGTGAAGATTGGCCACTATGGAGTGCTACAAATACGAAATCACGAAATGTGAAAAATATACTTTTTCAAACTCCTAGTCAACATAATACTGCTTTATTTAGGCCGCTAACATAATCCTTCCAAATCCTTGGAGGATCAGTGGAGCTACACAGCTCTGTTTGAACAGGTGACTGACTGTTAACACATGACACACTGACACAATGAGTTAAATCAACAATATTTGAATTAAAACTTTTCTTAGATTATGTTTAATACACTATATCAGTCATACTATGCCTTTTTACAGCAACAGTTCCATTAATAAATCTGGTTCTGACAGTAAATTCTACTTTATTTCTCATTAGAACCAAAACACTCCGGTATAATCCGGTACAAAGGGGTGTCTTTACTACGAGGTTATTTTACCTTTTGAAATGTATAAATGTTAACAAGTTTGTTCATCTTTCAGCAGAGCCCTCTTCATCTTCATCATCTTTCTGGCCTAAAGCCACGGTGAAGGTGTTCTCGGCCGTCACTGGTCGGACCTTTGGTGCTGATCAGGTCATACGGAAACAACTGAAGGGATGGTTATGGAAGGTGGAGAACACTAAAAAACTGGAGAAATGTGACGTCATCATCGTTTTTTGTCCAATCATATCTTGTGTTGGATCAGATGTGGAGGCAGCCATGAGGGAGGATTCAGGTAACAGAAAGACTTTGTTCAGGACTAACGTAACGAAGCTGAGATCTGTTTCTTCAGCTGAACATGAACACAAACAGTTTTGTGTGGCTGTTTTCTTTTACATTACATATATATATATATGTACAAACCCTTCCTGACAGGAGATGAATCAGCCAATCAGCTTGTTTGACATGCTGATTGACATGTCAGTCGGTGACAGCATTAAAGAATATTATGTAGTTATATTATATATGCATTACAGCAGGGCTGTGGTCGAAAAGTCAAAAATGACCTCCTAAGTCCTTTACCTAACCACGTCTCCTTAACCCTGATGGTAAACATCATGAGATCAAGGAATAATGCATAATCATGTGACGGAGGATGTTATTGACGTAGGTCTGCCAGCTCATCTGGATACTTGGCCCTGTGGGTTCCAAACGTGATGTTTCATACAGGCTTAATAAACGTGGACAACCCGGTGAAAAATATTACTTCATCTTTATTCTGCAATAATGATGTGGTTTTATGTGAAGCACTGACTGCATGTCATGTAGATATTATAAAGCAATGAGCTGTGGGCTGTTTCTTGTATGAAAGGTGTTCAGAAAATAAAGTTTATTTTCATGATTGGTTGCTCAGCTCACCCTCCTGCTCACTCATGTAGCCACATGAATCCAGATTAGGATTATTGTCTATAAATAATTCTTAAATGTATGCAAGACTTCATTAATTATTTCATAAGCTAAAACTTGGGTTATGTTTTCTCTGTCAACTTTATAAGTACAGTTTTTAGTTTTGCTGTTTAAATATCCCACAATATCAATTACAGTGATATTACTGTCCTCATGGAAACATTTACAGTCTTTATAAACAGCCTTACTCATCATTACAGTAAATCTTTGAAGAAAACATTGATACATCACTACAATGCATCATTTAAAAGCTACAGCCTACAGAGACTGCAGAAAGGGTGACAATAACTTATTTGGGTCGGTGTGGGCGGGGTATTTCTTTAAATTAAATTAAATTTTGCTCCCCCAAGGACTTGTGGGACGGCATTATCTCCTTCCTTTTGTAAAGGATGGTCCAGTGTATCCTATGCTAAAGGAGGTAACAGCTCTGTGTCCTGGGCTTTACAGGAAGTCCCTCTCTAACCTTTGTCTCCTGTTTCTTGTGTTTCAGTGTCATCTGGAAGTAAACCAGTCATTCTAGTGCTGATGCATCACACCAGAGACCCCGACTATTCAACCGATGTCAGAAGATGGTCTGAAACCTTTCAGAACGTCGTGTTGGATGTTCACGTTCTCTTCCATGAGACTCAGCCGGGATTACTGTTCTGTTCAAGAAATGATCAGGCCGTCAAACTAATACAAAAAGAGTTAAAGAAATGTTGTAGGTGGTGCCCATGCACTTTGTTCTAGTAAATTCGGAGCATCAAGCAACAGAACAGACCCCATTAATTATTGAAGCCAGAGGAGAGAATTTATTTAAATTTCCTCCTGAATTAGTTAAAATATAAACAATGATCATAGATATCAAATGTTCTTCATGAATCGTCTGCTGTATAAAACTTCATCTAGGAGGTAAAAATCATTCAGTGTTTCTCTTTAACAGAGAAACAGGTTAATTTGTCTGTAGCCTGTGTTGTCACTGTTGCACAAGAAAAGTAATATGAATAAATACTTTAAATTTAAAATATCAGCTTTATAACAGGTCATATCAATGTGATTTCTCAATCAATCAATTAATGTGTGATTGCAGTGGTAGTCCTGCAGTAGTGCCTTGGCGTCAGATAACGGGGTGAAGGATGTTATTTCCACTAGGAGTAGCAGTAGCTGCTCACCAACCACCAGGGGGCCCATGTGAGCAGACCAGATACAGTCGACCTGTCAGCAGACTGAGGAACAGATGAATGGAGTGACAGTATTTAGAAACGAGTCAGGACAATGTTTAACTGTCTCCCAGCCCTGTACAGTAAACTCACACATTAAAGAGCCTTAAAGGTTCTCTAAGCGATAGCACACGTTTTTCAGACTACAACATTTTTTGTCACATACAGCAAACATCTCCTCACTATCCGCGAGCGGCCGGTCCCCTAAACACACTGTAAAAAAACACGGTCTCTGTAGACAGCCTATGGTCCACACACACCAACATAAACAAAGTTGTCCAACCTCGACCATGCAAACACTCACAAACCATGTTCCAGCATTCAACCAATAACGGACAAGAATGATTTGGGGTGGGGGTTAGTGCGCTGAAGCACAGATGGAGGGAGTGGGATGAGGAGGAGGGAGGAGCGAGCTAGTCTCCATTTTGTTTGAAAATACTTTGAACGTCAACAAGAAGTAACGTCACCCAACATTGCTTAGAGCACCTTTAATTTCATAATGGACATGCGTTTGTGTTATGATCATACTCTATAAAGGAAGGGATGGACATGGCTTCCGAGTCTGAAATGTAAATCCAATGCTGAAACCTCTTTCTAATGCCCAGCAGAGGGCAACGCCACTGGAACCAAAAGCATAGCTTTAGCAATGCTAACCATGGCTGTGTAAAATTATACATGTTAACTTGTTTTGGGGTGTTGTCTGTGTTTAGTCTCAGAACTTTGACCCTCTCAATGTGTGTTTTCACTTCATCAAAGTTAACTGGAACATTTTGGTTGGTAATTCCTGTCCTACAGTAAACATTCACAGTAAACACCTTGCAAAGTGCATGTCATAAAATAAATATTTTGGTAACAAGTGTGACATGACCCTTATTACCAATATTTCAGCTGCATGGAAAGCTCCATAAGTGAAAGATATTAATCCTAGTCTGGTATTTATTGATAAAATATCCGACCACTTCCAGCACCAGAACATTCATCATGCATAGTGTGGTGGGAATTATAATACATAGGGTTAGATCTGAAATAAATCTTTCAAAGGTCCCATGATATGGTGCTCTTTGGATGCTTTTATATAGACCTTAGTGGTCCCCTAATACTGTATCTGAAGTCTCTTTTATATAGACCTTAGTGGTCCCCTAATACTGTATCTGAAGTCTCTTTTATATAGACCTTAGTGGTCCCCTAATACTGTATCTGAAGTCTCTTTTATATAGACCTTAGTGGTCCCCCTAATACTGTATCTGAAGTCTCTTTTATATAGACCTTAGTGGTCCCCTAATACTGTATCTGAAGTCTCTTTATATAGACCTTAGTGGTCCCCTAATACTGTATCTGAAGTCTCTTTTATATAGACCTTAGTGGTCCCCTAATACTGTATCTGAAGTCTCTTTTATATAGACCTTAGTGGTCCCCTAATACTGTATCTGAAGTCTCTTTTATATAGACCTTAGTGGTCCCTAATACTGTATCTGAAGTCTCTTTATATAGACCTTAGTGGTCCCCTAATACTGTATCTGAAGTCTCTTTTATATAGACCTTAGTGGTCCCCTAATACTGTATCTGAAGTCTCTTTTATATAGACCTTAGTGGTCCCCTAATACTGTATCTGAAGTCTCTTTTATATAGACCTTAG
The DNA here is from genome assembly GCF_004354835.1 of Perca flavescens. Lineage (NCBI taxonomy): Eukaryota > Metazoa > Chordata > Actinopteri > Perciformes > Percidae > Perca > Perca flavescens. Next base: position 3,000,207 of record NC_041341.1, read on the forward strand.
TGGTCCCTAATACTGTATCTGAAGTCTCTTTTATATAGACCTTAGTGGTCCCTAATACTGTATCTGAAGTCTCTTTTATATAGACCTTAGTGGTCCCCTAATACTGTATCTGAAGTCTCTTTTATATAGACCTTAGTGGTCCCTAATACTGTATCTGAAGTCTCTTTTATATAGACCTTAGTGGTCCCTAATACTGTATCTGAAGTCTCTTTTATATAGACCTTAGTGGTCCCCTAATACTGTATCTGAAGTCTCTTTTATATAGACCTTAGTGGTCCCCTAATACTGTATCTGAAGTCTCTTTTATATAGACCTTAGTGGTCCCCCCAATACTGTATCTGAAGTCTCTTTTATATAGACCTTAGTGGTCCCCTAATACTGTATCTGAAGTCTCTTTTATATAGACCTTAGTGGTCCCCTAATACTGTATCTGAAGTCTCTTTTATATAGACCTTAGTGGTCCCCTAATACTGTATCTGAAGTCTCTTTTATATAGACCTTAGTGGTCCCCTAATACTGTATCTGAAGTCTCTTTTATATAGACCTTAGTGGTCCTCTAATACTGTATCTGAAGTCTCATTTATATAGACCTTAGTGGTCCCCTAATACTGTATCTGAAGTCTCTTTTATATAGACCTTAGTGGTCCTCTAATACTGTATCTGAAGTCTCTTTTATATAGACCTTAGTGGTCCCCTAATACTGTATCTGAAGTCTCTTTTATATAGACCTTAGTGGTCCCCTAATACTGTATCTGAAGTCTCTTTTATATAGACCTTAGTGGTCCCCTAATACTGTATCTGAAGTCTCTTTTATATAGACCTTAGTGGTCCCCTAATACTGTATCTGAAGTCTCTTTTATATAGACCTTAGTGGTCCCCTAATACTGTATCTGAAGTCTCTTTTATATAGACCTTAGTGGTCCTCTAATACTGTATCTGAAGTCTCATTTATATAGACCTTAGTGGTCCCCTAATACTGTATCTGAAGTCTCTTTTATATAGACCTTAGTGGTCCACTAATACTGTATCTGAAGTCTCTTTTATATAGACCTTAGTAGTCCCCTAATACTGTATCTGAAGTCTCTTTTATATAGACCTTAGTGGTCCCTAATACTGTATCTGAAGTCTCTTTTATATAGACCTTAGTGGTCCCTAATACTGTATCTGAAGTCTCTTTTATATAGACCTTAGTGGTCCCCTAATACTGTATCTGAAGTCTCTTTTATATAGACCTTAGTGGTCCCCTAATACTGTATCTGAAGTCTCTTTTATATAGACCTTAGTGGTCCCCTAATACTGTATCTGAAGTCTCTTTTATATAGACCTTATTGGTCCCCTAATACTGTATCTGAAGTCTCTTTTATATAGACCTTAGTGGTCCCCTAATACTGTATCTGAAGTCTCTTTTATATAGACCTTAGTGGTCCCCTAATACTGTATCTGAAGTCTCTTTTATATAGACCTTAGTTGTCCTCTAATACTGTATCTGAAGTCTCATTTATATAGACCTTAGTGGTCCACTAATACTGTATCTGAAGTCTCTTTTATATAGACCTTAGTGGTCCCCTAATACTGTATCTGAAGTCTCTTTTATATAGGCCTTAGTGGTCCCCTAATACTGTATCTGAAGTCTCTTTTATATAGACCTTAGTGGTCCCCTAATACTGTATCTGAAGTCTCTTTTATATAGACCTTAGTGGTCCCATAATACCAGAGGTGGGACAAAGTCATTGTTATGCAAGTCACAAGTAAGTCTCAAGTCTTTGCCCTCGAGTCCCGAGTGAAGTCGAGTCAAAGATGAGGCAAGTCCCGAGTCGAGTCAAAAGTCAAAGCCAACAAGTCTCAAGTCGAGTCCAAAGTCTTACCATTTTAATTTCGAGTCATTTCAAGTCCTCTTACCACAGAAATAAAATTTATACAAATCATGTACAGTACAGGCCAAAAGTTTGGACACACCTTCTCATTCAATGCGTTTTCTTTTTATTTTCATGACTATTTACATTGTAGATTCTCACTGAAGGCATCAAAACTATGAATGAACACATATGGAATTATGTACTTAACAAAAAGTGTGAAATAACTGAAAACATGTCTTATATTTTAGATTCTTCAAAGTAGCCACCCTTTGCTTTTTTTATTAATAAGGGAAATAATTCCACTAATTAACCCTGACAAAGCACACCTGTGAAGGTAAAACCATTTCAGGTGACTACCTCATGAAGCTCATTGAGAGAACACCAAGGGTTTGCAGAGTTATCAAAAAAAGCAAAGGGTGGCTACTTTGAAGAATCTAAAATATAAGACATGTTTTCAGTTATTTCACACTTTTTTGTTAAGTACATAATTCCATATGTGTTCATTCATAGTTTTGATGCCTTCAGTGAGAATCTACAATGTAAATAGTCATGGAAATAAAGAAATACATTGAATGAGAAGGTGTGTCCTAACTTTTGGCCTGTATTGTATATCCCAGTGGTGCACTGCCTCACAGACCTAGACTACGTAGCACTCTATGTCCATGTGCTGCCTGCTGTTTGGGCATGATATGAAAAGGGAAGGCTAATGGTGGATCTACTGTGACTGTGTTATGGTACTTTAAAACAGACGTTGACATGATGTTGGCGAGGTTTTCCATCTGAGTGTGCTACACTCATGTACCTCTTATAATCCGGGTTCAAAAATCCCTATTTTTGTAAGCATGAACCAGCAAGGGAGACGTGCGTTTCCTGTCTCGTTGATACAGTAAATACGCAGCAGCTAGTAAGTTACGGTACATCCGATAAGGTGCTTAGCATTGGTTCAAAACTTACCTTTCTTTGTGCAACTTCAGGTGTCGAACAAAGTTGGACGTTGTGGCAGCTCCGTCTGTAATCTTCGACCCGCATGTTTTGCAAGTTGCAACTCGTTTTTTGTCGACTACCTCGTAATTTTTATAGCCAAACGAAACTATCTTCGGTATCATTTTGCCAACTGGCGCGTTGTTGCGCTTCATTGGTTGTCTTGCAGTGTGCCTGCTTAGATGCTGTTGAATCAAAACAACGTTGGACTACAGTGATTGGATGTCGTGCAGGCAGCGTGCGTGCTCTCTGCCAACCCAGTCTCCTACTAAAAATGTAACAACCTTACAAAATAGCATGGTGAGAAAATGTAATGCTGTTACATTCTTTTGAAGCTGCAGCAACGTGAAATCTTGTCTCGTAGCTGCAGCAACGTGAGATCTCGTAGCATGCGAGACTCACCCCGTTCTGCCCTGAGAAAGGACCATACCAGAAGATTTATTTTAAGATTTTATTTTATTTATATTAGGACAATGCACATTAATGAACATTTCTGTAAATGCGCCAGTGTTAGCCAGTCGGCTAATTTTCAACTGTAGTCCTAGTTGCATGCATGTCTTTATGGTGGGAAGAAACCGGAGCACCCGGAGGAAACCCACACAAGCACGGGGAGAACATGCAAACTCCACACAGAAAGGCCCGGGACGTCCTGGGTTTGAACCGAGATCCTTCTTGCTGTGAGAAGTGCTAACCACTGAGCCACCGTGCTATGATCATTTTATTCATTTAAAATTATTATCATTTAAACAACTTGTTTTACATATTTATTTTTGTATACAGAATCCAATCGATATGTGCTTTTGCAACTGATCAACAAATGTACCATTTTCTTTTGTTTGCGATATAGCTTCTTAGCTAGCAAGCTAGCTAAAATACTTGTCAGTAGTAGCTAGCTAGCTACTGTTATTAGCAACGTATGCATTAAATTAAATGGACATTGTTGCAATGGTAGTATCCAATAAACATTTAAGACAGCCCTAGTTAATAAAACATTAAGTTAGGTTACCTGTTTTGAAGTCATTTTTATATAGAGACCCACCTTTTGTATGACCTAGCATTTCTTGATATCTGGTATGATTTCCATAGGGCAGCTAGCTAGCACTATCAGCAATCTTGTAGCAATGAAAATCTAAATTCATTCCAAGCAAGATTAAATTATGAGGTTTACAGGAATGCATGCATTCAGATTAATTTATGACCTCTGTTCTTGAGTTTGTGATTTAACTGTTAAAACACACACACACACACACATTCCTATGGGGTTTTCAATATGAAAGAAATGGGTATTTTAGATATTTTTTCACCCAAATGTAACCTAACGTTACCTTTTGTACAGCTTTCAAGATGTTGCAATATAATGTAAATGCAATGTAAATATAATGGTTGATAGTAGTAATGTGTTTGTGTGTGTGCATGTTTATCCGTGAGATAAGGAGGGGGACACAAGACGTTTGGGTCTAATCACACCGCAAGCGTGGCATGTGTATTCTGTCTGTTATGTGGATACTGCGTTGTGTTTTATATGTGCATTCATACCAGAAATGTCTCAGATGCGCTGCTGCTGCGGCCAGTCTTTTCCCTGTCTCTTTTGAAAGGAAATGCTTCCAATATACTCATGTCACCTGAAAAATAGGTGTCGGTCCTATTTCTAGCATGCACGCGTTTCCTGAGATGTGCGTGTCATTCAGGCAGTGTGCAAGCTCTAACCTGTTAACATGGGAGCCCAAATAAAAACGGACACGCCACGCAGCTGACACGCTCATGCCACGCGGCCGGCTACACACTGCCTGCGTGTTCGGCTTGAGCTGCGGCCGAAAATGCTAAAAATAGGCCAGATGCCTATTTTTCACGCGACATGCAAGCGTGTTGGAAGCGTTTCCAGGCAACATATAATACGAAAAGATGTTTATATGTCATTTTGACACAAATACATTTAATAAATGATATTTTGATGTTTGAATGTCTCAGGTTTTGACACAAATGCAGATATATAAAAAAAATTTAATCAATTTCAAAAAAAAAGAACGTGTATATTCTGTATACGAATATTCTGTAGCCTATTTTGCCGTCAATACTGCCAACGTTGTCTTTGCTGTAATCACATACATGTGTACAGACAAGGCTAGCAGCCGCAGCGCCGCATCAAACACGTTTCTGGTGTGCAATGACATGCAACTGACATGCAACAGAAACGCCACGCTAGCAGTGTGTAGCCGGCCTTGGAGCTATAGGGCCCTATCGTATACCATGTGCATTGGAGCGCCAAGTTGAGCGCAAGTGTGCTCGTTTTAGACTGTCTATTTAGATCCTAAAATAGGGCCCATAGACTTGTTGAGATTTAAACAGATTTTCTTTTTGAAAATCCCATAGAAATACTAGGCCTATATAAAATTGATCTACATAAGATTGCTGTTTATTATATTTCAAAACTGTTGTGGCTGTCTCTGTGATTGTGTCTCTGTACTTGTGTACCTGTGTATCTGTGAAAGGGAGGATGAGACATAGTGTCCGAGATATTGAGTTGGGGTGAAAATCGAGATGTAAATCTGACATTTTATTCATAGGCTTTGTTTATATTCAGTATCCAAACAATATGTGGTTTCGAACATTCTAAACTCTACTGTGGACATTGTTGAAATGTTGTCTGTGCAGAAGTCATGTCAGTTTTCACGCCACCGCTTACCCTCTTTTTTTTTCTCTACTTTATCCTTCTCCATTCAAACCTCTCACCCCATCTCTGTTCCAACTGTGTCCTACATAAAGATGCCTGGATCGACTAAAAAGTCCTGTATCTGCTGTCACGCCATGATTGGCGTGGCAAGAAAGAAGTGCAACCTTTGTGGAAGGGAGCAGCCATACAAGGCAATTAAAATGAATAAGTTAAAAAAAATTGAAGAAAAAACCACCAACAAAGTTCAATGCCGTAAAGGCACTGGTATCATTACAACCCAGACTGTCCTGCAGGTTGTCCTTAAAGGGTCCAGAACTCGTTTAGAGTTTAGACTATTTGTTTTTTGCTCGGGAAACTTGTATGAAAAACCCGGTGCGACCCTGCAGTCAAAAATCTCTTAAATAGTTAACTATTTTTGGTTTTGTTTTACTCTGCAGTCCGCCTATTTAATGAAGAAACGTGCTATCAGTTTCGTAGATTAATTCTTTAGGCCTTGCCTACTGTTCTGCCAGTTCTCTTACTGGTCTTGTCCGTCAATCAATTGTCTTATCACCATATGAGAATTCAATCATAAATATGTCCGACGTCCGTGTCTGCCAAAAGATGTCATTCATAACCTCAGTTATATCTTTGTCCTATCTAATGACCCAAAAAAATACCCAGTTACTCACTTCCCAAAAGTCAGAATTAGTTTCATTTATTCTCTTTAGATAAGAGAATGATTTTGCCAATTATTCATTACTCAACTCGTTTAGCAACGGTTGCTTGTTTAGAATGTTTTGAACAAACCTTGAATTCACAATCCAATTGTAATTAATAAATTTTATCTTACCGTGCTGCTTGAAATCTCTTCCTGTTCATTTTTATCGGAGTGGAAAACAGTCAAGAGCGCTCCGCGGTCCTAACCGTCTTCTCTCTGAAAAACCTTTTTAAGGTTAGAGGTATGAGGCAGGTGATTCTTGATCCCTGGATAGCCAGTCATCAACGACCCAACGGAGCTCTTTTTCTCTGTTAACTCAACCGTCCTGCCGACAACGCCAAATTGTGGTGGAAGTTTTCCTATGAAGCAGCAGCGTTAGTAATATTCATGATAAAATCAAAACGAATAACGACTGTTTGAGAATTAAACCAAAGTTTGGTCTTTGAGTATTTATTTACATTTGCAAATGGAGAAAACACAGTTTCAAAGGTACACGCAGCACAACTGAAAATGTCTTTCTAACCTAAAGTCTAAACATCCAAACATCATATAGTGAAGAAACTCCGTTAAGCCACCCCTCTAAATGTATCTTTTAGTATGGCCATAGTTGAAAAGAGACATCATTAACAGTCACACCATGGTCTCACCTTCCCCTCTGCTCTCTGTTCTTAACATTAGCCTAAACAAGAGTTTATCTCAGGAGGCAGAAGGAGACACGGTTTGAGGCCTTCTCGACTTCGTCTGCTAAGAAGTCAACAATGTGAGAAGGTTCAAACTAGTAGAACTAAATAATTCTACTGGGCTATAGTTCACGGTTGCCAACTATTTCACTTGGAGCCTTTTGAATCTACACATGAAGAAGCTAAATCTTGTGGCGTTATAAAACAATCATTAAACCAATGGTTAATATCATTAAACAAATGGTTAAAATAAAATTTGCCACTACAGTTCGTCCCATTCATATTGCTCTGAGGAAAGTCCCCTAAACAGTGCTTTTCCCTGCATTGTAATGAGGGCAACAAGTCCCAGGGGGTCATACAGGCTATTCACCGCAGAAAGTATTCCTCTCGGAGTGAATGGCTTTACATCCTGTGCCACTTGGAACGTAAAACTGTCTGTTCCAACTCACTCCAAGACTTCGCTGGAGAGGCAGAGGGTCAACACTGATATCCAGATCTTTGAGGTCCTTGGCTCTCTCCTCTGGCAGGAATGCATACATTACCTATTCACTGTTTGAAGCTATTTTGTGAAGCCTTATGTTTGACTCTGCCATCATGTTTTTTGAGCATTTGAGCAGGTCAATAGCTTCCCCTTCACTGGACACAGAGGCAAGTCCATCATCCACGTAAAAGTTTCGAAAGACAAACTGTTTGGCGTCTGGACCATGTTTCTTCTCACCCAGTGCGGCTGCTCTTCTCAGGCCATAGATGGCCACAGCTGGTGAAGGGCTGTTTCCAAAAACATGGACGTTCATGCGAAACTCAGTAATTTCCTTGTTAAGGTCATTATCCTGGAACCACAGGAATCTGAGATAATTTCGATGATCTTCTCTAAACTTAAAGCAGTAAAACATCTGCTCAACATCCACAGTAACAGCTACTTGTTCCCTACGAAAGCGCAGTAGGATACCAAGCAGCGTGTTATTTAGGTCTGGTCCCCTGAGGAGTACATTGTTCAAGGAGACTCCTTCATACTGTGCACTTGAATCGAATACAATTTCGAATCTTTCCCGTTTTTTTGGGGTGATACACCCCAAATATGGGCAAGTACCAACACTCTTCCCCTGGCTTCAGTGGTTGTGCTGGTTCTGCTTGATCATTGTCGAACATATTTTGCATAAAATCAACAAAATGTTCTCTCATACCTGCTTTCTTCTGGAGTGTGCACTGCAGGTTACATAGACATCTCAAAGCTTAGTTTCTGTTGTTTGGAAGAGAACTTCTTGGTGAGCGAAATGGCAAGGGTGCCACCCAGTGGTTTTCTTCATCAATGTAGACTTCTCTGTCCATTATGTCAAGGAAAATACTATCTTCGACAGACAGAGCAGGTTTGTCATCATCTGGGTTTCTGTGAAAAACCTTGCTTCCAAGGTTGTCTATGTTGCTGGCAGGAGCAACGTCCTTGGGATGGAAAGAAGGGCTAAAATAATGTTGCAGTATAGGAAATTTAGGAGTTATTTTTGATCAGGATATATCCTTTAATGCCAATCTAAAACAAACCTCAAGAACAGCCTTTTTTCATCTTCGTAACATTGCTAAAATTAGGAATATCCTGTCTCAGAACGACGCTGAAAAACTAGTCCATGCATTTGTTACTTCTAGGCTGGACTATTGTAATTCCCTACTGTCAGGTTGCTCAAATAAGTCCCTTAAGACTCTCCAGCTGATCCAGAATGCTGCAGCGCGTGTTCTCACAAGAACTAAGAAAAGAGATCATATTTCTCCTGTATTAGCTTCTCTGCACTGGCTTCCTGTTGAATCCAGGATTGAGTTTAAAATCCTTCTATTGACCTACAAAGCTCTAAATGGTCTAGCACCATCATATCTAGAAGAGCTCCTAATACCCTATTGTCCCACTAGAGCACTGCGCTCCCAGAATGCAGAGTTACTGGTGGTATCTAGAGTCTCTAAAAGTAGACTGGGAGCAAGAGCCTTCAGCTACCAGGCTCCTCTTCTATGGAACCAGCTCCCGATCTGGGTTCGGGGGGCAGAAACTGTAATCGCTTTCAAGAATGAACTTAAAACTCTTCTATTTGATAAAGCTTATAGTTAGGGAGAGAGGAGTGGCAGTGTTCACCTAACTGGCCCACCTGCTTCTCTTCATAATTGTTAGATTAATAATACATAACAAAGTAGAGGGAGACAGGCCAGCCAAGCCCGATCCGGCAGGGGGACAGTTCTAAGCCCGAAAAAGCTACCTCTCCTTATGACCTGTCTCTCTTAGTTACGCTGTTATAGTTCTAGACTGCCGGGGGACTTCCTTCCTCTGACACACTGAGCTGCTCTCTCCTCTCCATTTCTATTTACTTTTACTATTACTATTTGTGTGTATCCAGTCCCAGAAATGCTTGTTACTAATCCTAGCTTCTGGGGAGTTTACTCCCCGGAGTCCTTATGTTTTTCCCCAGCGTATTTCCTTGGAGAACGTTGGCACCAAGATCCTGGTTCCAGCTGTCGCCGGGTCCTGCTGCACTCCCTGCCGAGCTCAGCGGTGCCCTGCAATGTCATGCTGCTTCCGGCTGAACCCTGCTGCTTCCTGCTGAACCCTGCTGCTTCCTGCTACATCCAGTCACTGTTCCATTATTAATGTGACTATTATCGCCACTGTTCATCACACCCCCAACCGGCCCGTCAGACACCGCCTACCAAGAGCCTGGGTCTGTCCGAGGTTTCTTCCCAAGAGGGAGTTTTTCCTCGCCACTGTCGCACTGCTTGCTCTTGAGGGAATTACTGTAATTGTTGGAATTGTTGGGGCTTTGTAAATTATAGAGTGTGGTCTAGACCTACTCTATCTGTAAAGTGTCTCGAGATAACTCTTGTTATGATTTGATACTATAAATAAAATTGAATTGAATTGAATTGAAATTGAATAGGAGCACTGAACTTCTCTTTTACATGGATCGTCCCTGTGCATGGCATGAGAAATGAGCTGCGTCCATTCTGCAACACACTTGTTCTGAAGACGTTCACCTTGGATGGCTTGTGAGCGCTTCCAAGACAGACTTCACCCACAATTACCCAGCCTAAGTCCAGTGTCTGAGCATAGGGTGCGTTATGCGGACCATTGTACTGCTCGCGTACCTTGTGTACACTCAAAATATCCCGCCCTAGCAACAGGAGGATAGGAGCATCAGGGTCAAGTGGTGGAATTTTGTCTGTGACTGGTTTTAGATGAGGGAAGTACTGCGTGATGTCCGGTGTAGGAATTTCAGACCTGTCATCTGGCATCATATTGCACTCTAGCAGAGGGGAAAGTGCTACCTGGGTTTTCCCATCAAGTGATGCAACCATGAAATTGCTGGCTATTCTTCCTGCAGTCTCCGTTACACCTGAACATGTCTCTAGAGTGTAGCAGGATGAATCTCCACTGATTCTAAATAGGTTGAAGAACTCTGCCTTCTCCGTGAACCATCACCTTATCGTGGTGGAGAGGTTTGTGTGTTTCTGTGAACCTGAGGGCTGTGTTGTCTGGAGCTTTGTGCTCCTGGTAGGGTCTCCCAAGGCAAAGTGGTCTCAGGTGAGGGGCCAGACAAAGAATGGTTCAAGAACCCTATGAGTGATCGAGGTAGAGATGGAGTGACCCTGCCTGGAGGAAGCCCGGGGCCCCCGTCTGGAGCCAGGCCCAGACGGTGGGCTCGTCGGCGAGCGCCTGGTGGCCGGGTTTGCCACGGAGCCCGGCAGGGCACAGCCCAAACAAGCTACGTGGCTCCCATCTCTCCAGCCCATGGGTCCACCACCTGTGGGAGGAACCGCTGGGGTCGGGTGCGCTGCCACATGGGTGGCAGTGAAAGTCAGGGGCCTCGAAGGACCAGACCCGGGCGGCAGACGCTGGCTCTGGGGACGTGGAACGTCACCTCTCTGTGGGGGAAGGAGCCGGAACTGGTGCGGGAGGTGGAGCGCTACCGGTTAGATCTGGTGGGGCTTACCTCTACGCACAGTCTCGGTTCTGGAACCATACTCCTGGATAGGGGTTGGACTCTTTTCTTCTCCGGAGTTGCCCAGGGTGTGAGGCGCCGGGCGGGTGTGGGGATACTAACAAGCACCCGGCTGAGCGCCGCTACGTTGGAGTTTACCCCGGTGGACGAGAGGGTCGCCTCCCTACGCCTGCGGGTTGAGGGGGGGAAAACTCTGACTGTTGTTTGTGCAGATGCACCAAACAGGAGTTCGGAGTATTCGGCCTTCTTGGAGACCTTGAGTGGAGTCCTGCATGGGGCGCCAGTGGAGGACTCCATTGTTCTGCTGGGGGACTTCAACACACACGTGGGCAATGATGGAGACACCTGGAGAGGCGTGATTGGGAGGAACGGCCTCCCTGATCTAAACCAGAGTGGTTGTTTGTTGTTGGACTTCTGTGCTAGTCATGGATTGACTATAACGAACACCATGTTCGAGCATAGGGATGCTCATAAGTGTACCTGGTACCAGAGCACCCTAGGCCGAAGGTCAATGATCGATTTTGTAATCGTTTCATCTGATCTGAGGCCGTATGTTTTGGACACTTGGGTGAAGAGAGGGGCAGAGCTGTCAACCGATCACCATCTGGTGGTGAGTTGGGTCAGGGGTGGGGAAGACTCTGGACAGACCTGGTAAGCCCAAACGTAGTGCGGGTAAATTGGGAACGTCTGAAGGAGGCCCCTGTCCGACAGACTTTCAACTCACACCTCCGGCGGAGCTTTTTGTGCATCCCTGTGGAGGCTGGGGGCATTGAACCCGAGTGGACAATGTTCAAAGTTTCCATTGCTGAAGCTGCGGCGAGGAGCTGTGGTCTTAGGGGGGCGGTAACCCACGAACACCGTGGTGGACACCGGTGGTCAGGGAAGCTGTCCGACTGAAGAAGGAGTCTTTCCGAGATATGTTATCCCAGAGGACTCCGGAGGCAGTTGCAGGGTACCGAAGGGCCCAAAGGGCTGCAGCCTCTGCCGTGAAAGAGGCAAAGCAGCGGGTGTGGGAGAAGTTTGGAGAAGACATGGAGAAGGACTTTCGGTCGGCACCAAAGTGCTTCTGGAAAACTGTTCGCCACCTCAGGAAGGGGAAGCGGGGAACCATCCAAGCTGTGTACAGTAAGGATGGGACACTGTTGACCTCAACTGAGGAGGTAATAGGGCGGTGGAAGGAGCACTTTGAGGAACTCCTTAATCCGACTAATACGCCCTCTATGTTAGAGGCAGAGCTGGAGGATAACGGGGGATTGTCGTCGATTTCCCAGGCGGAAGTTCAATTCAATTCAATTCAATTCAATTTTATTTATAGTATCAAATCATAACAAAAGTTATCTCGAGACACTTTACAGATAGAGTAGGTCTAGACCACACTCTATAAATTCCAAAAGCCCAACAATTACAGTAATTCCCTCAAGAGCAAGCATTAGCAGTGGCTATTGCGACAGTGGCAAGAAAAAACTCCCTTTTTAGGAAGAAACCTCGGCAGACCCAGACTCTTGGTAGGCGGTGTCTGACGGGCGGGTTGGGGCGTGATGAACAGTGGTGATAATAGTCACATTAGAAGTCACATTGACTTTGAAGGTTATCGTGGAAGTTCATGTCATAGCAGGGCACATCGTGTCATACTGAGTAGTGCAGTCTCCTATACCGGATCCTGACTACTCTGTGCGTATGAACATCACAGCAGGGCGTGGCGGGATGTAACGTGGCGCTGCAGAGCACGGGGAGGCTGCGGATGCAGCAGGACGCAGCAGGATGCAGCCGGAAATGCAGAGAATCGCAGAGCATAGCTCTGCGAAGAAGAAATATAAGGACTCCGGGAGTAAACTCCCCAGAGCTAGATTAGTAACAAGCATTTCTGGGACAGGATGCATACAAAAGTAACAAGTAGAGATGAGAGAGCAGCTCAGTGTGTCTTAGGGAGGAACAGCCTCCCGGCAGTCTAAATTGTAATAGCATAACTTAAGAGAGGCAGGTTAAAGAGAGGTGCCTGGTCGGGCTAGAACTCCCCCAACCGGGTCGGGCTGTACTGGACTGCCTCCCTCTACTCTCGCTCGATTATTAATTATACAGTATAGAAAAAAACTGATGACTACGAGGAGAAGCAGTGGGCCGGGTTAGGCGGACGCTTCAACTCCTCGTCCCTAACTATAAGCTTTATCAAAGAGGAGGGTTTTCAGTTTACTCCTAAATGTGGTAACGGTGTCTGCCTCTCGAACCCCGACTGGGAGCTGGTTCCACAATACTGGAGCCTGATAGCTGAAGGCCCTGGCCCCCAGTCTACTTCCAGAGACTCTAGGAACCATAAGTAGCCCCGCATTCTGGGAGCGCAGTGCTCTAGTGGGACAATAAGGTACTATGAGCTCTTCTAAGTATGATGGTGCTTGACCATTTAGAGCTTTGTAAGTCAGGAGGAGGATTTTAAATTCAATCCTATATTTCACTGGAAGCCAATGCAGAGAAGCTAATACAGGAGAAATATGATCTCTTCTCTTAGTTCTCGTCAGAACACGTGCTGCAGCATTCTGGATCAGTTGGAGAGTCTTAATGGACTTATTTGGGCAACCTGATAATAAGGAATTGCAGTAATCTAGTCTAGAAGTAACGAATGCATGGACTAGTTTTTCAGCATCGTTTTGAGACAGGATATTCCTAATTTTGGCAATGTTACGAAGATGGAAAAAGGCTATTCTTGAGGTTTGTTTTAAGTGGGCGTTGAAGGATATATCCTGATCAAAAATAACTCCTAGATTTCTGACAGTAGTGCTGGAGGCCAGGGTAATACCATCCAGAGTAACTATATCTTTCAAAACGAAGTTCGGCGGTGCGTTGGTCCTATCACAATAACTTCAGTTTTGTCTGAGTTTAACATCAGGAAATTGTGGGTCATCCAGGATTTTATATCCTCAATACGTTTGAAGTCTTGCTAACTGACCACTTTCATCTGGCTTAATTGACAGATATAATTGGGTATCGTCTGCGTAACAGTGATAGTTAATCGAGTGTTTCCTAATAATATTACCTAGAGGAAGCATATATAAAAAAATAGAATTGGTCCAAGCACCGAGCCTTGAGGAATATGGCTAACTTTAGCGTGCTTGGAGGGTTTATCATTAACATTAACAAACTGGGATCGTTCAGAGAAATAGGACTTAAACCAGCTTAGTGCGATTCCTTTAATGCCAACTAAGTGTTCCAGTCTCTGTAACAGGATAGTATGGTCAATAGTGTCAAATGCAGCACTAAGATCTAGTAGAACAAGAATGGAGACAAGTCCTTTGTCTGCAGCAGTTAGAAGGTCGTTAGTAATTTTCACCAGTGCCGTCTCTGTGCTATGATTCTTTCTAAATCCTGATTGAAAATCATCAAATAGACTGTTGCTATGTAGAAAATCACATAACTGATTAGCAACCACCTTCTCAAGGATCTTGGATAGAAAGGGAAGGTTTGATATAGGTCTATAGTTTGCTAAGACCTCAGGATCTAGGGTGGGTTTTTTTCAGAAGAGGTTTTATCACAGCAATTTTAAATGACTGCGGTACATAACCTGTTAGTAAGGACATGTTGATCATATCTAATAATGAAGTGTTTACCACGGGTAACGCTTCTTTGAGTAGCCTCGTTGGGATGGGGTCTAAGAGACAGGTAGACGGCTTAGCTGAGGATATCTTTAACATTAATTGTTGAAGGTCTATAGGATAAAAGCAGTCCAAGTATATGTCGGAGTCGTCGTTCTTTCTAGCGGTCCTGCATTTAAAGATGAACTGTTAGAAGTTAAGGGCAAAAGGTGTTGAATTTTATCTCTAATTGTTATAATTTTATCATTAAAGAAGCTCATGAAGTCATCACTACTCAGAGCTAGAGGAATAGATGGCTCAGTAGAGCTGTGGCTATCTGTCAGCCTGGCTACAGTGCTGAAAAAGAAACCTTAGGTTGTTCTTGTTTTCTTCTATTAATGATGAGTAATAGTCTGATCTGGCCTTTCTTAGGGCCTTCCTATAGGTTTTCAGACTGTCTTGCCATTCCAAACGGGATTCCTCCACTTTGGTGGAGCGCCACTTACTTCGATGTTTCGTGAGATTTGTTTTAATTTGCGAGTTTGGGAGTTATACCAAGGAGCTAATTTCCTTTGCTTTATCGTCTTCTTTTTGAGAGGAGCGACAGAGTCTAAGGTCGTCCGTGGGCAAGTCGTAGCACCGTCTACAAATGTATCAATTTGAGAGGGACTGAGGTTAACATAGAGGTCCTCTGTTATGTTAAGGCAACGACATAGACTGGAATGATGTAGGAAAACTTTCCTTAAATTTAGCTATAGCACTGTCAGATAGGCATCTAGTGTAGAAGCTGCTATCTGGTTTAGTATGGTCAGGTAGCAAGAATTCAAAAGTAATTAAAAATGATCTGATAATACCAGATTCTGCGGAAATATTATTAAATCCTCAATTTCAATACCATATGCCAGCACAAGGTCGGGGTGTGGTTAAAACAGTGCGTCGCCTTGTGCACACTCTGACTGAAACCGATTGAATCCAGTAATGAGTTGAAAGCAGTAGTAAGGCTATTGCTGTCAACGTCCACATGGATATTAAAATCACCAACAATAAGTACTTTGTCTGATTTAAGGACTACACATGATAAAAACTCTGAGAATTCAGATAAAAATTCAGAATACGGACCTGGAGCTCGGTAGACAACAACAAATATAATTGGCTGTACTGATTTCCGTGTTGGATGTTGAAGATTAAGAACAAGGCTTTCAAAAGAGTTATAATTTAGTTTGGGTTTAGGGTTAATTAACAGGCTTGAATCAAATATGGCTGCAACTCCCCTCCTCGGCCTGAGCCTCTAGGAATTTGAGTATTAATATGACTGGGAGGGGTGGCTTCATTTAGACTAACATATTCTTCATGGCCCAGCCAGGTTTCAGTAAGACAGAATAGATCAATTTGATTATCAGATATCAATTCATTTACAGTACTGCTTTAGAAGACAAAGATCTGATATTTAGTAATCCACATCTAATTTTCCTATCCTTTTCTATCATTGCTGTGGTAGTTTTAATTCCAATTAGGTTGTTAAGTGTTGCCTCTCTATTCACCACTTTGTGTGGTCTGTTGTTGATAATTACTGGAATAGTACTAGTACCACATGTTACTGGAGTAATACTAGTACTACATGTTATCCTACAGAAAACATTTTCAGATCCATCCACTTGTATAGTGCTATCAGGATCAATACCTGGGGACATGAATCTGTGATATTTTCAACATAATGTCAATACTTGCCTTCTGTTAGTGTGGTCGTTATGTTGTCAGATAGCATCCTGGCTCCGTGTCGGTTTGGGTGGAGACCATCACGCTTCAGCAGGTTGGGCATCTCCCAGAACAAGTTGAAGTTGTCGACATAGGGAAGGCCCAGGGAAGTGCAGAGTGGTTCCAGCCAGGTGTGGAGCCAGAACAGTCTGGACCATCTCTCCGCACCCTTCCTGTAGGTAGGTAGAGGCCCAGAGATGACAATCCGCTTACCTGTGCCCATCAGGGTGGTGATGAGAGTGGTGAAGTCTTCCTGGAGTGCTATCGACCGTCTCTCTCTGATGTTGTTTGTGCCCACATGCACGATGATGTTGTCGACCTTGGGTGGCGGGCGAGGATGCCGGGAAGTTTGTGCTGGATGTCACGGACCTTGGCACCGGGGAAGCAGTAGACCTTGGAGGGACCGCTGGGTAAAGGGGGAATGTGGAGATCCCTTACCATGGAGCTTCCGATGACCAGCGTGGAGATTGATGAGTCCGAGGGGGGAGAGTCCGCCCTCAATGGGCGCGTCGACTGTGTGGATGGACCAGGATGAGCTGCGTGGGGACGTGGCAGAGAAGGGAACTCCTCGTCGCTCGTCAGAATGTTGTAGCGGTTTTCTAGTCGTGGGGGTTGGGCTGGGGCTGAGCGTTGTCCTGACCGCCTGCTCTGGTGCTTGCTTACACGCCATGGCTCAGGCTGGTGTGGAGTGGAGCTGGTCAGCAGAGTTGGCTGGGTCCTCGGCAGAAGCCGAGGAGAGACAGCAGGGACAGAGGTTGTATTAGTGTGTGGTGGGGTGAGAGTATTGCAGGGCACAGTGGAATCAAAACATCCATCAGTGTGTGTGTGGGGGGAACTTCCAATGATAATGGAGTCGAGGAACTCTTCACTTGCCTTGATCTGGAGGAGAGTCGATATTCTGGCTTCAAGTTCCACTATCTTCTGGCTGAAAAGGTGGCACAGTCGCAGCCAGGTGAACAGCTGAGGGGGCATCGTGTAGCTTGCTAGTTTAGCTAGTAGCAACGTTGATGGAGGCCTTCTCCTAAAACCTAAAACCTTCACCAGTCGAAATACAATGCAAGTGCTCCTGCTTGTGTTTAGCAAGCAGTGGATAGCCCGTTACTGCTACCAAAATATACAATAGATTTCCCAGGAGGCAAAATCCTGAGTGGTTCGTTTAACTCCCGCTAGCAGGTAGGCTAACTAGCCGTTAGCACAACAAATACCTAGACGTTAGCAAACGGAGCGGAGGAAAGTTTTGCAAACAACGGAGAAACTGCGGCCAGACAGGTCCGGTTAAAATACAGCGAAACGGTGTAATTAGTGACTGTATTTCGTTGGGAGGACTTTAAATCGCGAGACGTTAAGCGCCCGCCGTTGTCGCCTGCAACAAGAAACAGGAAGTCAGGCGGAAACTGGAGTGTCGTTCACAATACTCACCTGTCCTTCGAAAGATGAGAGTGGAGGGATGTTTAACAGCGTAACTATAACCGCGTAACTAAGAGAGACAGGTCATAAGGAGAGGTAGCCTGTTCGGGCTTAGAACTCTCCCCCTGCCGGATCGGGCTTGGCTGGCCTGTCTCCCTCTACTTTGTTATGTATTATTAATCTAACAATTATGAAGAGAGGCAGGTGG
>NC_041341.1:3023501-3026001 GCF_004354835.1 Perca flavescens
ATTATTCAACTTTTAAAGCTAACAATTCAGTTGAGCGTTAGCTTTTCAGAAAACCTTAATTATTCTACATCTTTTTTACATTAGTGGTGCTATAATGAAATGTAAACTAATTTAAACCATTCCCACTTTCCAGTTATTCTGACTATAGTTTCAAATTTCTTACATTTTTAATATTAATCCAGTTTAGTATAACACAATATAATATAACACAAGTTTATTGATTGACGTTTATTAATCTAATCTCTCTCTTGATCAACTCAGCCTATAGGTCTGCAGTAATAGTATGTGGCCCTGTTATTATGACACAGCTACGTCATAGCTGGAGCAGCCACTGATTTACAGAATCATAACAGATTGAAGGAAGATTATCAGTGTGCAATCACAGTAAATAATTTTAGGTTAAATACTGGAATATGTCTTTAGAAAACCCAACTGCTAGTTAGTCAGTTTACTGACAAAACCTATATCACAAAGAGAAATCCAAAATGAAAGCAAATTAATGACAATGTTTGGAAGAAGGACAATGAATATAAGAGCACTTTCAAGGCACTGAACATCCCTCAGAGAAAGGTCAGTAGAAATGATAAATATTCAGTCCAAAGACAGGACTTTATTTGCACTCAAATTTCCTTTACATTCATACTGTTAATTTGAAATCATGAATTCAACATTCAACAAATGGTGCATTGTGTTTAGATGAGTTGGAGGCCGATTTCTTAAAAGGGAGAAACACAAAGAGAGTAAAAAAGATCATAAATATTGATGAGAAAATCCAGATTATATTGTTTTACAATTAATTAACATATCACACGCATATGCTCACATTTTATGGTAAATCTCTTCCGTTTCTTACCTTAGCTCATTTGCAGCAATGCCCTGAACCAGTGCATCCTGGTTTACAACAAGGTTTAACATTAGCAGTGTTGCCAATGTTTTGACCACCTCCCACTCCTCCTGTTAAAATATGAGAATTGAGATTAGGAATTCAAAGTTGACAACAGAAACTCAGATTTTTGCCATTAAGATGCTGATATCTGAACATAAATAATAAACTGGACTGTTAATACAGTTCTGGTGCTTTAATTACATTTAATAAGAGGATAATCAATAAGAGGAATATCTCACCTTTTATATCAAATTTGTTGCTTCCTCCAATGTTTCCTGAATTATTTCCTCCGATAGTGACTCCAGTGGTGTTGCCCACAGAAGCATTGTTTCCAACCCCTCCTGTAAGAGTCATGTGAGATAGAGATGTGTTGAAACTGTCATGACAACCTAACAGAAAAGAATAGACACTCAGATTTACCTTTAAGATCGAAGGTATTTTTGGAACCAACGTCCCCTGAGTTGGAGCCCATCTTTATGTCCGTGGTATTACCAATGTTGGCCATTGTTCCTGCTGAAATCTAGAGAGTCAGAGAATGACTGAGAGGAAAGTAAAACCATGATTATCATAAATATGGGTTCAGTCAAAATGTTTTACCCATACGCTAAGTATTGGGTTTTAGCACAAAGTGTAAGAGAGTCTGTCATAGCCTGAATATCTAATGCAAAATACAATATATGACAGTAAAGTAGTTGTGTTTAAAAGAAAGCAGTTGAGTGAAAGAGAGACATGCATGCAGTCTTTATCTTACCGCTGGTTTCAGTTGTCTCTCCTGTGCTTAAGGTGAGCTTGTTGTTGACCTGAGGAGAGAAGAAGCTTTTATAAGGGTCTGTTTGGGGGTTTAAGAGGAGGAACTTCCTTATATGGTTAAAAGCTGTTTTCTTTGTTCAGCAAAACGTTTCCACAGAATCTGAAGAGGATATGTAAGGTTTGTCATCATCTGAGGTCAATTTCAAGAAAAAAAATAATAACTCTGAAATTGCAAGTGAATAATATTAAACATCTGTCTGACTGTTATAATAAGACTACTGTTACACTACTTTATAATCTCATCACCTATCCACAAGCTAATGGAGGCACCTTTTACAGATAATGGATGGATACAATCAATTAAATGGATTAATCACAGATATGAACACAAATAGAGGCATCTTTATGGGCTGAAATATGTGCCACCAGAAACTGAATTTGAATCACTTATATTTGAATTGCTAAACTTGAATAACTGCATTGAAAAACTGAATTTGAATCACATAATGTTAAATTGTACAGTTTCATTTGAATCATTGCATTGAAAAACTGAATCTAATATTTAGTCTAAATTTTCATCAACATTTGTAATAACTAATTGGAACATAGTCTTACTTACAATTACAGTGTGTGTGTGTATGTGTGTGTGTGTGTGTGTGTGTGTGTGTGTGTGTGTGTGTGTGTGTGGGGGGGGGGTAGAGTTAGGGTTAGTCTTACTTACAGTTACAGTGTGTGTTGTTGTGTGTTTCACTAAATTTTTAGTTACAGTTTATTATTATTATTCAATATCCAACGCTGTCCAAATTCCAAACCCCAAGTTCACTGTGTACCCTGGAAACCAAGAGTGAAGTAGATCAGATGAGA
>NC_041341.1:3031001-3058501 GCF_004354835.1 Perca flavescens
GAGAGAGACAGGTATACAGAGCTAAACACCACAGCCAAAACCTTTATCAGGGTGGAGTCTGGAGACAGACAGGTAGAGAGAGAGACAGGTACACAGAGCTAAACACCACAGCTAAAACCTTTAGCTGGGTGGAGTCTGGAGACAGACAGATAGAGAGAGAGACAGGTACACAGAGCTAAACACCACAGCCAAAACCTTTATCTGGGTGGAGTCTGGAGACAGACAGGTAGAGAGAGAGACAGGTACACAGAGCTAAACACCACAGCCAAAACCTTTATCTGGGTGGAGTCTGGAGACAGACAGGTAGAGAGAGAGACAGGTATACAGAGCTAAACACCACAGCCAAAACCTTTATCAGGGTGGAGTCTGGAGACAGACAGGTAGAGAGAGAGACAGGTACACAGAGCTAAACACCACAGCTAAAACCTTTAGCTGGGTGGAGTCTGGAGACAGACAGATAGAGAGAGAGACAGGTACACAGAGCTAAACACCACAGCCAAAACCTTTATCAGGGTGGAGTCTGGAGACAGACAGGTACAGAGAGAGACAGGTACACAGAGCTAAACACCACAGCCAAAACCTTTATCAGGGTGGATTCTGGAGACAGACAGGTAGAGAGAGAGACAGGTATACAGAGCTAAACACCACAGCCAAAACCTTTATCAGGGTGGAGTCTGGAGACAGACAGGTAGAGAGAGAGACAGGTACACAGAGCTAAACACCACAGCCAAAACCTTCATATGGGTGGAGTCTGGAGACAGACAGGTAGAGAGAGAGACAGGTACACAGAGCTAAACACCACAGCCAAAACCTTTAGCTGGGTGGAGTCTGGAGACAGACAGGTAGAGAGAGAGACAGGTACACAGAGCTAAACACCACAGCCAAAACCTTTAGCTGGGTGGAGTCTGGAGACAGACAGGTAGAGAGAGAGACAGGTACACAGAGCTAAACACCACAGCCAAAACCTTTAGCTGGGTGGAGTCTGGAGACAGACAGGTAGAGAGAGAGACAGGTACACAGAGCTAAACACCACAGCCAAAACCTTTATCAGGGTGGATTCTGGAGACAGACAGGTAGAGAGAGAGACAGGTACACAGAGGTAAACACCACAGCTAAAACCTTTAGCTGGGTGGAGTCTGGAGACAGACAGATAGAGAGAGAGACAGGTACACAGAGCTAAACACCACAGCCAAAACCTTTATCAGGGTGGAGTCTGGAGACAGACAGGTAGAGAGAGAGACAGGTACACAGAGCTAAACACCACAGCCAAAACCTTTAGCTGGGTGGAGTCTGGAGACAGACAGGTAGAGAGAGAGACAGGTACACAGAGCTAAACACCACAGCCAAAACCTTTATCAGGGTGGATTCTGGAGACAGACAGGTAGAGAGAGAGACAGGTATACAGAGCTAAACACCACAGCCAAAACCTTTATCAGGGTGGAGTCTGGAGACAGACAGGTAGAGAGAGAGACAGGTACACAGAGCTAAACACCACAGCCAAAACCTTCATATGGGTGGAGTCTGGAGACAGACAGGTAGAGAGAGAGACAGGTACACAGAGCTAAACACCACAGCCAAAACCTTTAGCTGGGTGGAGTCTGGAGACAGACAGGTAGAGAGAGAGACAGGTACACAGAGCTAAACACCACAGCCAAAACCTTTAGCTGGGTGGAGTCTGGAGACAGACAGGTAGAGAGAGAGACAGGTACACAGAGCTAAACACCACAGCCAAAACCTTTAGCTGGGTGGAGTCTGGAGACAGACAGGTAGAGAGAGAGACAGGTACACAGAGCTAAACACCACAGCCAAAACCTTTATCAGGGTGGATTCTGGAGACAGACAGGTAGAGAGAGAGACAGGTACACAGAGGTAAACACCACAGCTAAAACCTTTAGCTGGGTGGAGTCTGGAGACAGACAGATAGAGAGAGAGACAGGTACACAGAGCTAAACACCACAGCCAAAACCTTTATCAGGGTGGAGTCTGGAGATAGACAGGTAGAGAGAGAGACAGGTACACAGAGCTAAACACCACAGCCAAAACCTTTATATGGGTGGAGTCTGGAGACAGACAGGTATAGAGAGAGACAGGTACACAGAGCTAAACACCACAGCCAAAACCTTTAGCTGGGTGGAGTCTGGAGACAGACAGGTAGAGAGAGAGACAGGTACACAGAGCTAAACACCACAGCCAAAACCTTTATCAGGGTGGAGTCTGGAGACAGACAGGTAGAGAGAGAGACAGGTACACAGAGCTAAACACCACAGCCAAAACCTTTAGCTGGGTGGAGTCTGGAGACAGACAGGTAGAGAGAGAGACAGGTACACAGAGCTAAACACCACAGCCAAAACCTTTATCAGGGTGGAGTCTGGAGACAGACAGGTAGAGAGAGAGACAGGTACACAGAGCTAAACACCACAGCCAAAACCTTTAGCTGGGTGGAGTCTGGAGACAGACAGGTAGAGAGAGAGACAGGTACACAGAGCTAAACACCACAGCCAAAACCTTTAGCTGGGTGGAGTCTGGAGACCGACAGGTAGAGAGAGAGACAGGTACACAGAGCTAAACACCACAGCCAAAACCTTTAGCTGGGTGGAGTCTGGAGACAGACAGGTAGAGAGAGAGACAGGTACACAGAGCTAAACACCACAGCCAAAACCTTTAGCTGGGTGGAGTCTGGAGACAGACAGGTAGAGAGAGAGACAGGTACACAGAGCTAAACACCACAGCCAAAACCTTTATATGGGTGGAGTCTGGAGACAGACAGGTAGAGAGAGAGAGACAGGTACACAGAGCTAAACACCACAGCCAAAACCTTTAGCTGGGTGGAGTCTGGAGACAGACAGGTAGAGAGAGAGACAGGTACACAGAGCTAAACACCACAGTCAGTAGGAGACAGACAGGTAGAGAGAGAGAGACAGGTACACAGAGCTAAACACCACAGCCAAAACTTTTATCTGGGTGGAGTCTGGAGACAGACAGGTAGAGAGAGAGACAGGTGCACAGAGATAAACACCACAGCCAAAACCTTTAGCTGGGTGGAGTCTGGAGACAGACAGGTAGAGAGAGAGACAGGTACACAGAGCTAAACACCACAGCCAAAACCTTTAGCTGGGTGGAGTCTGGAGACAGACAGGTAGAGAGAGAGACAGGTACACAGAGCTAAACACCACAGCCAAAACCTTTAGCTGGGTGGAGTCTGGAGACAGACAGGTAGAGAGAGAGACAGGTACACAGAGCTAAACACCACAGCCAAAACCTTTATCTGGGTGGAGTCTGGAGACAGACAGGTAGAGAGAGAGAGACAGGTACACAGAGCTAAACACCACAGCCAAAACTTTTATCTGGGTGGAGTCTGGAGACAGACAGGTAGAGAGAGAGACAGGTACACAGAGCTAAACACCACAGCCAAAACCTTTAGCTGGGTGGAGTCTGGAGACAGACAGGTAGAGAGAGAGACAGGTACACAGAGCTAAACACCACAGTCAGTAGGAGACAGACAGGTAGAGAGAGAGACAGGTACACAGAGATAAACATCACAGTCAAAACCTTTAGCTGGGTGGAGTCTGGAGACAGACAGGTAGAGAGAGAGACAGGTACACAGAGCTAAACACCACAGTCAGTAGGAGACAGACAGGTAGAGAGAGAGAGACAGGTACACAGAGCTAAACACCACAGTCAGTAGGAGACACACAGGTAGAGAGAGAGACAGGTACACTAGGCTAAACATCACAGTCAGTAGGAGACAGACAGGTACAGAGAGACACCGGTACACAGAGCTAAACATCACAGTCAGTAGGAGACAGACAGGTAGAGAGAGAGACAGGTACACAGAGCTAAACACCACAGCCAAAACCTTTAGCTGGGTGGAGTCTGGAGACCGACAGGTAGAGAGAGAGACAGGTACATAGAGCTAAACACCACAGCCAAAACCTTTAGCTGGGTGGAGTCTGGAGACAGACAGGTAGAGAGAGAGACAGGTACACAGAGCTAAACACCACAGCCAAAACCTTTAGCTGGGTGGAGTCTGGAGACAGACAGGTAGAGAGAGAGACAGGTACACAGAGCTAAACACCACAGCCAAAACCTTTAGCTGGGTGGAGTCTGGAGACAGACAGGTAGAGAGAGAGACAGGTACACAGAGCTAAACACCACAGCCAAAACCTTTATCTGGGTGGAGTCTGGAGACAGACAGGTAGAGAGAGAGAGAGACAGGTACACAGAGCTAAACACCACAGCTAAAACCTTTAGCTGGGTGGAGTCTGGAGACAGACAGATAGAGAGAGAGACAGGTACACAGAGGTAAACACCACAGCCAAAACCTTTATCAGGGTGGAGTCTGGAGACAGACAGGTAGAGAGAGAGACAGGTACACAGAGCTAAACACCACAGCCAAAACCTTTATCAGGGTGGAGTCTGGAGACAGACAGGTAGTGAGAGAGACAGGTACACAGAGCTAAACACCACAGCCAAAACCTTTATATGGGTGGAGTCTGGAGACAGACAGGTAGAGAGAGAGACAGGTACACAGAGCTAAACACCACAGCCAAAACCTTTAGCTGGGTGGAGTCTGGAGACAGACAGGTAGAGAGAGAGACAGGTACACAGAGCTAAACACCACAGTCAGTAGGAGACAGACAGGTAGAGAGAGAGAGACAGGTACACAGAGCTAAACACCACAGCCAAAACTTTTATCTGGGTGGAGTCTGGAGACAGACAGGTAGAGAGAGAGACAGGTACACAGAGCTAAACACCACAGCCAAAACCTTTAGTTGGGTGGAGTCTGGAGACAGACAGGTAGAGAGAGAGACAGGTACACAGAGCTAAACACCACAGCCAAAACCTTTAGCTGGGTGGAGTCTGGAGACAGACAGGTAGAGAGAGAGACAGGTACAAGAGCTAAACACCACAGCCAAAACCTTTATCTGGGTGGAGTCTGGAGACAGACAGGTAGAGAGAGAGAGACAGGTACACAGAGCTAAACACCACAGCCAAAACCTTTAGCTGGGTGGAGTCTGGAGACAGACAGGTAGAGAGAGAGACAGGTACACAGAGCTAAACACCACAGCCAAAACCTTTATCTGGGTGGAGTCTGGAGACAGACAGGTAGAGAGAGAGACAGGTACACAGAGCTAAACACCACAGCCAAAACCTTTAGCTGGGTGGAGTCTGGAGACAGACAGGTAGAGAGAGAGACAGGTACACAGAGCTAAACACCACAGTCAGTAGGAGACAGACAGGTAGAGAGAGAGAGACAGGTACACAGAGCTAAACACCACAGCCAAAACTTTTATCTGGGTGGAGTCTGGAGACAGACAGGTAGAGAGAGAGACAGGTGCACAGAGATAAACACCACAGCCAAAACCTTTAGCTGGGTGGAGTCTGGAGACAGACAGGTAGAGAGAGAGACAGGTACACAGAGCTAAACACCACAGCCAAAACCTTTAGCTGGGTGGAGTCTGGAGACAGACAGGTAGATAGAGAGACAGGTACACAGAGCTAAACACCACAGCCAAAACCTTTAGCTGGGTGGAGTCTGGAGACAGACAGGTAGAGAGAGAGACAGGTACACAGAGCTAAACACCACAGCCAAAACCTTTAGCTGGGTGGAGTCTGGAGACAGACAGGTAGAGAGAGAGACAGGTACACAGAGCTAAACACCACAGCCAAAACCTTTATCTGGGTGGAGTCTGGAGACAGACAGGTAGAGAGAGAGACAGGTGCACAGAGCTAAACACCACAGCCAAAACCTTTAGCTGGGTGGAGTCTGGAGACAGACAGGTAGAGAGAGAGACAGGTGCACAGAGATAAACACCACAGCCAAAACCTTTAGCTGGGTGGAGTCTGGAGACAGACAGGTAGAGAGAGAGAGACAGGTACACAGAGCTAAACACCACAGCCAAAACCTTTAGCTGGGTGGAGTCTGGAGACAGACAGGTAGATAGAGAGACAGGTACACAGAGCTAAACACCACAGCCATAACCTTTAGCTGGGTGGAGTCTGGAGACAGACAGGTAGAGAGAGAGACAGGTACACAGAGCTAAACACCACAGCCAAAACCTTTAGCTGGGTGGAGTCTGGAGACAGACAGGTAGAGAGAGAGACAGGTACACAGAGCTAAACACCACAGCCAAAACCTTTATCTGGGTGGAGTCTGGAGACAGACAGGTAGAGAGAGAGACAGGTGCACAGAGCTAAACACCACAGCCAAAACCTTTAGCTGGGTGGAGTCTGGAGACAGACAGGTAGAGAGAGAGACAGGTACACAGAGCTAAACACCACAGCCAAAACCTTTAGCTGGGTGGAGTCTGGAGACAGACAGGTAGAGAGAGAGACAGGTACACAGAGCTAAACACCACAGCCAAAACCTTTATCTGGGTGGAGTCTGGAGACAGACAGGTAGAGAGAGAGACAGGTACACAGAGCTAAACACCACAGCCAAAACTTTTATCTGGGTGGAGTCTGGAGACAGACAGGTAGAGAGAGAGACAGGTACACAGAGCTAAACACCACAGCCAAAACCTTTAGCTGGGTGGAATCTGGAGACAGACAGGTAGAGAGAGAGACAGGTAGACAGAGCTAAACACCACAGTCAGTAGGAGACAGACAGGTAGAGAGAGAGACAGGTACACAGAGATAAACATCACAGTCAAAACCTTTAGCTGGGTGGAGTCTGGAGACAGACAGGTAGAGAGAGAGACAGGTACACAGAGCTAAACACCACAGTCAGTAGGAGACAGACAGGTAGAGAGAGAGAGACAGGTACACAGAGCTAAACACCACAGTCAGTAGGAGACACACAGGTAGAGAGAGAGACAGGTACACTAGGCTAAACATCACAGTCAGTAGGAGACAGACAGGTACAGAGAGACACCGGTACACAGAGCTAAACATCACAGTCAGTAGGAGACAGACAGGTAGAGAGAGAGACAGGTACACAGAGCTAAACACCACAGTCAGTAGGAGACACACAGGTAGAGAGAGAGACAGGTACACAGAGAAAAAGACGGCTAACATTAACTTAAGACACACACACAGAGACACACACACACACACAGACACACACACACACACACACACACACACACACACACACACACACACACACACACTGTCTGTACATCCAGTTTAATCCTAGCATAGTTTATCCCAGAATGTGAATGAATGATTTCATAATGACAGCATGACCTTTCTTCATGTGTCTTTCCTGGTATCAGACCTGATGATCCATCAGATCAACCTCTGGTTGGTTGTTGTTCAGCAGAGTCAAAGCATCAGCTGTAATATTTGGGTTTTTAATTTGCTGGGTGCATTGACTTGTGTTGTCTAGACCTCCTCTATCTGGAAAGGGTCCCAAAATAACTCCTGTTGAGATCTGATACTATAGATAAAGTTGAATTGAATACTGGAGCAATTTAAAAGATAGTTGATCCCATCAGTCCTAGAAACTAACTTTTAACTCCACTTATAGAGACCTGAAACATAACAACCGTGTTGTAATGCAGTGATTCATATTACAGCAAGTAAAGCTGGGACACTAGTTATAAAAATCAGTTCTTGTTCAAGTTTGAACAAGAATGGGAAAGAGTGTGTTCACTTCTGTAGAAACCACGCCTGCTAAACACTGACACTGTTCTCGACCAATATGTCATGATGACATAATTCCCATTCATTCCCCTTACAAAAGGTCACTTCATTTGACTGACACGTGTCTCTCTCCCCGCGCTGGCATGCTAGGTGCTAGCAGGTCCAACATTATTTACAGCGTTAAAGCGTGCCTAAAGGTTCTTAACCAGTGTGAGGAAGACTAGAGTGTTATCAAAATGAAGCTGAATACTTCAATAGATCAGCATTTGTTGGCTCTGTTGCTCAGGCAATGCCTCAATCTGTATTCTTGTTGTAGGAGACATGAATGCTGACTTTTCTGATGCAAACTAATACTACTAATCACCTAATGCATTTTTGCACAAACACTGGTTTAATACTGTCAAGCCAGGTTCTTTTGCTTAATAATAGTTATACTTACATCAGTGAGGCATGACATACTGCCTCGTGGTTAGATCACTGTGTATGTACAACTGATGCACATGCTTCTTTGGATGCTGTGGAGATTCATTATGATTTTGCCATTGCCGATCATGTACCGTTTTCTCTGTCTCTAAATGTTAAGAAGCTAGCCCATAGCCACTGGGAGAAGTTATTACATAGAGGTAGTAGTATTTGATGAGAACATGTAGTTATTGTGACGGGCGTGTACTATGCCACCAAAACTCCGTAATACTATTTCTTAGCTGCTGTGCATCCGTGTGTGTAACAAGCATAGTGTGCGCTCGCATTTTACTATTGTGTTATTGTGTAACCAAGTGGTTAAACACAGCCACCAGGTACTCAAACACATGACTGCTTAATTGTAGACACACCAATCAGGTTTAAGCACTATATAAACCGAGCAGGTAAGTTCACCTGCCTTCAACCAAAATGGAAGGAGTCAGAAGAAGAAGAAGAATGAGAGTGAGAGGGAGAATCCACAGAGGAGGAGAAGGAGGTAGAGGAAGAGGAAGAGGCCCAGCCAGAGGTAGAGGCACACTAGTGGACCATGTTGTGAACCACGGATTGATGCTGAGGGAGACTGGACTAATCTTAGTAAATATACAGCAGCATCTGTCATCAGGACATTTAGACAAGGAAACAGGTCTCCAGTTACAGTCATCAGCTGATCATTGTTTACACCATATCAGCACTGTTGATACCCCTCCCTGGGGCATGAGGATTGAGGGTCGAGAACAACAAGGAGGAAGGGGGCCCAGATTCACACAAGGGTTTACGATCTCCAGCCCCAGGTACCCCTCATTGAGGCCCCAGGCTCAGGTACGCCTCATTGAGGCCCCAGGCTCAGGTATCCCTCATTGAGGCCCCAGGCTCAGGTAGCCCTCATTGAGGCCCCAGGCTCTGGTACCCCTCATTGAGGCCCCAGGCTCAGGTAGCCCTCATTGAGGCCCCAGGCTCAGGTAGCCCTCATTGAGGCCCCAGGCTCAGGTACCCCTCACTGAGGCCCCAGGCTCAGGTAGCCCTCATTGAGGCCCCAGGCTCAGGTACCCCTCACTGAGGCCCCAGGCTCAGGTACCCCTCATTGAGGCCATGGAGGACCCCTCACTGAGGCCCCAGGCTCATGTACCCCTCATTGAGGCCCCAGGCTCAGGTACCCCTCATTGAGACCCAGACTCAGGTACCCCTCATTGAGGCCCCAGACTCAGGTACCCCTCATTGAGGCCCCAGACTCAGGTACCCCTCATTGAGGCCCCAGGCTCAGGTACCCCTCATTGAGGCCATGGAGGACCCTTCACTGAGGCCCCAGGCTCAGGTACCCGTCACTGAGGCCCCAGGCTCAGGTACCCCTCATTGAGGCCCCAGGCTCAGGTACCCCTCATTGAGGCCCCAGGCTCAGGTACCCCTCATTGAGGCCATGGAGGACCCCTGTGACCAAATCTACGCTGCAGCTGTGCAAGGATGGATTCGACATTTAAGAAGGTTCTTCCCACGTTGTCTTGCCAACGAGGATATCTCCTGTGATGTTGATGAATTCTCTTGGCCGGATCCAGCTAGGCGAAGAGATAATGTCTAGTATTTTCTGTACTTTTTTTTTGTTTTGTCCGTTTTTTCTGTGATTGTAACCTGTACTGGATAGAATATTTTAGGTGTGTTGTTTGTGGAGCTAACAGTGTTATGCACACTACTCGTAGAATGAAAACTGGGACATGTTTTGTTGTTGATTCTCCATGTCGACTGATTTGGGTATATGGAGAGAAATAAATTATATTTCCTCAGTCTGCAGCATTGGTCTTGTGTAGTGTTTGGTGAACGTATTGTAAATGTCTCTGTGTACTTCATTTACAGTACTCTAATCACTGAGAAGTAGAATTGCTAAAAGTGTTTTAGGTTAGCAACAGCAGTGTGTATCTGGTTAAAACTTAATTAAGTCATATGGAACGTGTGCGTTTCATATGGTAACAAAATATGTTTTTTTATAAATTAGTGTATAGTTTTTGCAAGAGTGTTTCATTTTGCAAAGGTGTTGTGCTATTTGGGTGTGTGGTTGTGCTAATTGTGTGTGTGGTTGTGCTAATTGGGTGTAGTGTTTTGAAAACACGGGCCCTGTTTTGAAAATCGTGCTTAAGGAATCCAAAAAAACTGCAAACTGGCAAAGACACTTGGGTCGGGCTTTGCGCTGCGCCGGGTGCAGGATAGGGACCGGAGAAAGCCCAACACACTACAAAATTAAACAGGAAACTGAAACAAGAAACATAAACACGGATGGAACATGAAAACAGAGAAGACAGAAACACACGAGATAATAAACAAGGAAACAGGAAAAACTACAACCATGACACCTAAACCCTGAAATAAACTAAATTATGTCTTATTAAAGATATCATGGATATTAAAGATCTTCCAATATATTCAGATCTTTTCTCCACTACAGGGTTAAGGCTGAATCCCATTCCTCCCCTTAACCCTAACCCTTCCCCTTAACCCTTGTTGTGCGTGTTCACGTGAGAGCTAGTGCTGTCCCAATACTCGTCTTGACCGAGGGATAGGGCCTAGGGGAAGGGCCAGAGGTCCCTTCCGACCAAGTAAGGACGCGAGCTCCCTTGGCCAGCAGGGGTATCCAGAGATGTTGCGCAAAAAGGAACATGGCTGCCAGGGCGACCAGAGAGACCCATAAATGTAAGTATTTTCGGCTTAAAGAATTGATTTAAAAATTACGACAGTCTTGTTTTGTGCTCTACACAGTCCTGTACATACATATTGGCAACTATATTTGTAATTGAAACGTTTTTAAAAATCGCTAGCTTGCTATGCTAACGCTAACACTAACGCTACATTGCTGATTTGCACAACAGTCCCGCATTTCTCTGCCTTGAAAGGAATCCATGCATGTCTACAGTGTTAACTAAACTCCATTAGCAGCGAATTTCCTTTGATATCAGTGCATAACACTCCTTGCTTTGGAGACATCGATACGTGCTTTACATATACCGTCCTGTATCACACACAGGGACGCAGGAGGAAACCCAGCAGCTGATCCACTTTCAGGCTGAAAACGAGCAGAAGTTTCTAAAATCAAAGTCATGCGTTCATGTTGTAGCCATTCATTATTGTATTGGTGGTACTGTATTATTGTAATCATTTGTTATGCATTCATGTACCTGTACATTGTTGTTGGTTATGATACAGGAGGAAAAGGTTACTGGCTAACAGGCATCACACTGTGGTCTGGATTAATAACTGTAGGTTTTTTGTGGTCTTGCATGAGTGCCTTTTTATATGTGTGTGTGTGACATGTAAGTTATGGTTTTAATAGTTGATATGGTTCTGTAATGTAATGTATTTTTATATAATGTTTTTGCCTGTTGTGTTTACTTTATTGGGCAATAAAGACAGATTTTTATTAACAAAGAAAGTGTTTCTGAACATCAATGACATTCAAAACAGTGATAACTGAAACAGATATACAACACACCATTCAGTGTGTTTAAAAATATGTATTGCAAACAAACCTAAGTAGCACACAGATAAGAACATATACACCACCAAAGTGAACATAAAAGAACTATAAAATATATACATGCATATGACACTTGTCAAAACCCATGCAATAGACATACACACACTTGCAGACAGTATCTTGGAAGTTTGTGATCAATACTGTGTGGTGACATAACTGTAACCAAGTGGTGTCCCATTGCATAGGGGTATGTTTTCACCCCTAGCCCTTGCCACTTGGTTCAAGGGACAAGGGCTAGGGGGAAGGGGAAAGGGTTAGGGTTAAGGGGAGGAATGGGATTCAGCCTAAGTGTGTCTGCAATGTCCATTGAGAGAAAAGAGAACAGTTTGACTGTGAGTCCAGCAGAGGGCGCCATGACATCACTGGTAAACTTCTGACAGATTCCTTTTGACACACACACACACACACACACACACACACACACACACACACACACACACACACACACACACACACACAGATACACCCACATACAAACTGTTACCGTCTGGCTCAAGGCCGGCAACAAAAGGGAGATCACACACAGATAGATTAACCAAAAGGTAGTTTATTTAACTAAATATACTCAGGGGCGTCTGACTGGGGGTAAAACCGATACTGATTACCAGGGCCCAAGGGGAGAGAGGGCCCTTTAAAAGTCTGGAATATATTTTATTTCACCTGGATATTTTCATTTCCTAATTAAATTTCCTAATGCATGTCAGATGAAATGTAAAGTTAGTGTATTGGCTGAATAACTTGGTTGATTGACTGACTACATTTTGTATACAAAAAAAGACTATCTAAGGTCTCACCCACCCCTCGCTAATGCGCCAAATGGTTTAGTCTATCTGTTTGTTTACGTTAGTTCATCTGGTGGAGCACAAACTTCTGCTGTAGAAATGTCTTTCTCAAAGAAAGCCAAATCAGGCTACCAAAAAGAAAGGAAAGACAGGAGGAGGAGAGAAAGCAAAAAGAGGGGAAACAATTGGTAACTGACTTCTTTTCAAAGAAAGGTGAGCACAAACTAGAAAACCAAATCCATGGTGCTAAACTGCTTGAATATCTCCGTGACTGTTAGTGCTAAAATCAAACTGAGGCAACCCTTATAAAGAGCAGAACATACACTTTCAAATGATAATTTGGCTAAATAAATAAACTACACTAGCAATGCTGTTTGCATATAACACACCATTGTTTTATTTTAAATGAATAGGCTATTGTGGTGGCAAATTTGTGGCGGGGGGGTGTGTGTGTGTGTGTGTGTGTGTGTGTGTGTGTGTGTGTGTGTACAGCAGGGTCTCCGAGTGAGACTGTCCGAGTGCCGAGCTAGCGGCCCCGGCAGGCGTAAGCTGGCGGCCGCGTCACTTTATGGAGCTCTGAAAACTCCGAAAACTTTGGTCCAAATTGTCAATTCGGCAAAGACTTTCTCAAGACTGCCTATATTCGAAATCTAAACCTTTCATTTCTTGCCTAAAATGTGAATTTAGTGATGAATAAGATGGTGAAAATTTTTAAAATTGTCCTGTTTTTGGGCTGTCTATGTACCAGACACCCGACCATCATTGATTGCCGAAATGAATGCTGGGATACAGGTGCTGCGAAGTTCATACAAGTTACCAACCAATGTATCCTCGGTAAAATGGGCGTGTCGATAACGTTTCCAGGAATTTTAACTGTTCTTGGTGAAATGCGAACTTGTGTATTGGGACAGTACTTTGGCAACACGAGATGACGTTTCACAGGGACACAAGAACACAAGTCAATAGAAGAACACATATTGGGAAACTCCCCTGGTCTTACAGGGAGGTGTGTTCAGGTACATTCTGGGCGTGCTGGTCTTACAGGGAGGTGTGTTCAGGTGCATTCTGCTGGTCTTACAGGGAGGTGTGTTCAGGTACATTCTGGGCGTGCTGGTCTTACAGGGAGGTGTGTTCAGGTACATTCTGGGCGTGCTGGTCTTACAGGGAGGTGTGTTCAGGTGCATTCTGGGCGTGCTGGTCTTACAGGGAGGTGTGTTCAGGTACATTCTGGGCGTGCTGGTCTTACAGGGAGGTGTGTTCAGGTGCATTCTGCTGGTTTTACAGGGAGGTGTGTTCAGGTGCATTCGGGGAGTATTGCTATCTTGAGGCAGCGGGAAGTGATCCCACCATTGACCAACAAAAACCTGGTCTAAAATCAATAACGCAGCATTTCATTGTTACTTTAACAGAGCATTAGTAAAATGCGAGAGCACACTATGCTTGTTACACACACGGATGCACAGTAACCTCACAATAACTCCATGTTCTCATCAAATACTACACACTATCTCACAATAACTACATGTATTCATCAAATACTACACACTACCTCACAATAACTACATGTATTCATCAAATACTACATACTCCCTCACAATAACTACATGTTCTCATCAAATACTACATACTCCCTCACAATAACTACATGTTCTCATCAAATACTACACACTACCTCACAATAACTACATGTTCTCATCAAATACTACACACTCCCTCACAATAACTACATGTTCTCATCAAATACTACACACTACCTCACAATAACTACATGTACTCATCAAAGACTACATACTCCCTCACAATAACTACATGTTCTCATCAAATACTACACACTACCTCACAATAACTACATGTACTCATCAAAGACTACATACTCCCTCACAATAACTACATGTTCTCATCAAATACTACACACTACCTCACAATAACTACATGTTCTCATCAAATACTACACACTCCCTCACAATAACTACATGTACTCATAAAATACTACACACTACCTCGAGGTAGTATGTCATGCCTCACTGATGTAAGTATAACAATTATTAAGCAAAAGAACCTTGTTTGACAGTATTAAACCAGTGTTATTAATACACACTGGTTAAGAACCTTTAGGCACGCTTTAACGCTGTAAATAATGTTGGACCTGCTAGCACCTAGCACGGCATGCCATTCTTCCTTGAACTGCTGCCAAGAACAGTGTCAGTGTTTAGCAGGCGTGGTTCCTACAGAAGTGAACACACTCTTTCCCATTCTGGTTCAAACTTGCACAAGAACTTATTTTTATCAAAGTACAGTTTTTTTCAGTCACTAACAAGCATTTGTCCAAACAGTTGTCACATTTTCAAAACTTTAAACACAAACAGCACAGCATCAGTCTTTTTTGGCCATACAATTCACATATTTCATGTCTTTTTCACACAATATGCAGTCAGTGAACAATTTTCTTAACAGACAAGCTATACCTCCCAACAAAATGATGGATTGTTTGTGTAGTATTTACCAATGTTAACACACAACATCCCACAATAGCAAAAACAATTATCCAAAACATTAGATACAGTATAAAAACATCTGCTTCTGCAATGATATTAGTTCAAAAACAACATATCTCAGCTGAAAATAAAAAAAATTGAACACACAGCTGATTCATGTTGGGTAAAGTGGGCCAACCGAGGGAGGATCCGACATGCCAAGTGGTTTTATCCCAGGTGCATCGCCTTGGATGATATCAGATGGGATGTTGATGAAAACATGTGGCCTAACCCTGAAGATCGCAGGGATTAGATACACTCATTTTGGGCTTTTTTGTTCCCCCTTTTTTATCTGGGCTTTTTGCTGTTGGTTTTTTTTACACAATGCTCTTGTGTTTCATGGATATTTTGTTCACTGTAAGCATTACTGTAAAACTTTCTGTTCTATTACTGTATACTGTGTTTCTACTGTACTTCCTTTAGTAAACAGTAAGGAAAAAAAAACTGATTTGCTTTTTACTGAAATGTGTTTGAATGTGAACATTATTGTACAAGTGGGCATACAGTTCCCAACCAAGACATTTAGTGTAAAAGGTGGATTGCATGTTTTGCAACAGTTTTTATAATGTCAACGATAGCCAGTATTTTGAAACCTGGTGTACTTTGATTGACTGCATGTACCTTGTGAAGTGAAAACAAGTGTTATTCTTTGACAGAATAATTTCATTTTGAGTCCGATTTCCAGTGTTTTGGTAAAGTCAGTGTGTGCAGAGAAACATGTGTTCTGTCTTGACATGGAGAGTTAGTATATATTTAACAAAATGTGTTTTTGAGAAGAAAATGATCCATTTGGCCAATTGTGTTTTGTAGGTGTCAGTCTGTGTTAAGAGTTTAGAAAAAGTATTTTTTTTGTTTTATATTGTAGTTTGAATTTTTGCAATACAGTATATGTGTTTTTAATTATTTTATAAATGAAGTCAGACTTAAAATAAGGAAGGTCTTGTTTTCAGACTCCATTGTTTTCATTATCTAGTAGGGTTAGTCAGCCCAGTCTCATGGCTGTACGTGAATGGTCACGTTATTTAATCTATTGATACGTGTTCACAGGGATGGTTTTTTCGGGGTGGCCAGCACGAAAATGTAAAGTAATGTATTTCAATGGGAAGCATATTTCAATGGGAAGCTGACGATACAGCATTGGTTGGTTTTTTAAAATCTGACATTTCTTCTGTGAATGAATTCCAGAGGGAACTACAGGGTTTCACTCAGTGGTGCTCTGACAATTTTCTTGAAATAAATGTGAAGAAAACAAAAGAGATGGTCCTAGATTTTAGCAAAAACAGAATTATAGTCCCCCCTTCTAAGATCAATGGTGAACTTGTAGAGAGAGTTTCAACCTACAAATATTTGGGAGTTGAAATTGACTCTAAATTAATTTTTAATGACTGTGCATTGAATAAAACTAAGAAAATGCACCAGCGGATGTTTTTCCTTAGGAAACTAAACACTTTCAGACTAGACAGACACATCCTTGTAATGTTTTATAAAAGTATTCTCCAGAGTGTTCTGTCTTTTGGCCTTATCTGCGTGTTTGGTAACATGCATGTTAGGGACCAAAAGAGACTGCAGCGTATGATCGGGATGGCCGGTGGGGTCATAGGACTTGATCAGGTGTCAGCAACTCAGCTGTACAATGAACTTATCCTAAAAAAGACCGACCAAGTCCTTAATGACCCCACTCACCCTCTTCATCATAAATTCGTGAGAAGCAATAGGTCAACTGGTAGAATTTTACAACAGAGAATTAAAACGGAAAGGTACAATAAATCCCATCTCCCATCTCTCCAGCCCATGGGCCCACCACCTGTGGGAGGAACCGTTGGGGTCGGGTGCGATGCCACATGGGTGGCAGTGAAGGTCAGGGGCCTCGACGGACCAGACCCGGGCGGCAGACGCTGGCTCTGGGGACGTGGAACGTCACCTCTCTGTGGGGGAAGGAGCCGGAACTGGTGCGGGAGGTGGAGCGCTACCGGTTAGATCTGGTGGGGCTTACCTCTACGCACAGTCTCGGTTCTGGAACCATACTCCTGGATAGGGGTTGGACTCTTTTCTTCTCCGGAGTTGCCCAGGGTGTGAGGCGCCGGGCGGGTGTGGGGATACTCACAAGCCCCGGCTGGCGCCGCTGTGTTGGAGTTTACCCCGGTGGACGAGAGGGTCGCCTCCCACGCCTGCGGGTTGTGGGGGAAAACTCTGACTGTTGTTTGTGCATATGCACCAAACAGGAGTTCGGAGTATTCGGCCTTCTTGGAGACCTTGACTGGAGTCCTGCATGGGGCTCCAGTGGGGACTCCATTGTTCTGCTGGGGGACTTCAACGCACACGTGGGCAATGATGGAGACACCTGGAGGCGTGATTGGGAGGAACGGCCTCCCTGATCTAAACCAGAGTGGTTGTTTGTTGTTGGACTTCTGTGCTAGTCATGGATTGTCTATAACGAACACCATGTTCGAACATAGGGATGCTCATAAGTGTACCTGGTACCAGAGCACCCTAGGCCGAAGGTCAATGATCGATTTCATAATCGTTTCATCTGATCTGAGGCCGTATGTTTTGGACACTCGGGTGAAGAGAGGGGCAGAGCTGTCAACCGATCACCATCTGGTGGTGAGTTGGGTCAGGGGGGTGGGGGAAGACTCTGGACAGACCTGGTAAGCCCAAACGTGTAGTGCGGGTAAATTGGGAACGTCTGGAGGAGGCCCCTGTCCGACAGACTTTCAACTCACACCTCGGGCGGAGCTTTTCGTGCATCCCTGTGGAGGCTGGGGGCATTGAACCCGAGTGGACAATGTTCAAAGTTTCCATTGCTGAAGCTGCGGCGAGGAGCTGTGGTCTTAGGATCTTAGGTGCCTCAAGGGGCGGTAACCCACGAACACCGTGGTGGACACCAGTGGTCAGGGAAGCCGTCCGACTGAAGAAGGAGTCCTTCCGGGATATGTTATCTCGGAGGACTCCGGAGGCGGTTGCAGGGTACCGAAGGGCCCGAAGGGCTGCAGCCTCTGCCGTGAAAGAGGCAAAGCAGCGGGTGTGGGAGAAGTTTGGAGAAGACATGGAGAAGGACTTTCGGTCGGCACCAAAGTGTTTCTGGAAAACTGTTCGCCCACCTCAGGGGGAAGCGGGGAACCATCCAAGCTGTGTACAGTAAGGATGGGACACTGTTGACCTCCACTGAGGAGGTAATAGGGCGGTGGAGGGAGCACTTTGAGGAACTCCTGAATCCGACTAATACGCCCTCTATGTTAGAGGCAGAGCTGGAGGATAACGGGGATTGTCGTCGATTTCCCAGGCGGAAGTCACTGATGTAGTCAAACAACTACACAGTGGCAAAGCCCCGGGATTGATGAGATCCGTCCAGAAATGCTCAAGGCTCTGGGTGTGGAGGGGTTGTCCTGGTTGACACGCCTCTTCAACATTGCGTGGAAGTCTGGGACGGTGCCAAAGGAGTGGCAGACTGGGGTGGTGGTTCCTCTTTTAAAAAGGGGGACCAGAGGGTGTGTGCCAATTATAGGGGTATCACACTTCTCAGCCTCCCTGGTAAAGTCTACTCCAAGGTGCTGGAAAGGAGGGTTCGGCCGATAGTCGAACCTCGGGTTGAGGAGGAACAAT
This sequence comes from Perca flavescens, assembly GCF_004354835.1. Taxonomy (NCBI): domain Eukaryota; kingdom Metazoa; phylum Chordata; class Actinopteri; order Perciformes; family Percidae; genus Perca; species Perca flavescens. The sequence goes on from NC_041341.1 coordinate 3,049,487, forward strand.
GCGGATTCCGTCCTGGTCGTGGAACAACGGACCAGCTCTTCACTCTCGCAAGGATCCTGGAGGGAGCCTGGGAGTATGCCCAACCGGTCTACATGTGTTTTGTGGATTTGGAGAAGGCGTATGACCGGGTCCCCGGGAGATACTGTGGGAGGTGCTGCGGGAGTATGGGGTGAGGGGGTCTCTACTCAGGGCCATCCAATCTCTGTATGACCAAAGTGAGAGCTGTGTCCGGGTTCTCGGTAGTAAGTCGGACTCGTTTCAGGTGAGGGTTGGCCTCCGCCAGGGCTGCGCTTTGTCACCAATCCTGTTTGTAATATTTATGGACAGGATATCGAGGCGTAGTCGGGGTGGGGGGGGTTGCAGTTTGGTGGGCTGGGGATCTCATCGCTGCTCTTTGCAGATGATGTGGTCCTGATGGCATCATCGGCCTGCGACCTTCAGCACTCACTGGATCGGTTCGCAACCGAGTGTGAAGCGGTTGGGATGAGGATCAGCACCTCTAAATCGGAGGCCATGGTTCTCAGCAGGAAACCGATGGAATGCCTTCTCCAGGTAGGGAATGAGTCCTTACCCCAAGTGAAGGAGTTCAAGTACCTTGGGGTTTTGTTCGCGAGTGAGGGGACAATGGAGCGGGAGATTGGTCGGAGAATCGGGCGCAGCGGGTGCGGTATTGCATTCAATCTATCGCACCGCCAGACGAAAAAAGAGAGCTGAGCCAGAAGGCAAAGCTCTCGATCTACCGGTCAGTTTTCGTTCCTACCCTCACCTATGGTCATGAAGGCTGGGTCATGACCGAAAGAACGAGATCCAGGGTACAAGCGGCGAAATGGGTTTCCTCAGGAGGGTGGCTGGCGTCTCCCTTAGAGATAGGGTGAGAAGCTCAGTCATCCGTGAGGAGCTCGGAGAGAGCCGCTGCTCCCTTTGCGTCGAAAGGAGCCAGTTGAGGTGGTTCGGGCATCTGGTAAGGATGCCCCTGGGCGCCTCCCTAGGGAGGTGTTCCAGGCACGTCCAGCTGGGAGGAGGCCTCGGGGAAGACCCAGGACTAGGTGGAGGGATTATATCTCCAACCTGGCCTGGGAACGCCTCGGGATCCCCCAGTCGGAGCTGGTTAATGTTGCTCGGGAAAGGGAAGTTTGGGGTCCCCTGCTGGAGCTGCTCCCCCCGCGACCCGACACCGGATAAGCGGACGAAGATGGATGGAGATGGATGGATGGAGGTACAATAAATCATTTGTGCCTACAGCGATCAGACTGTATAATGACCATGCACATCGCAAGTACTTTGATCCTGCACTGGCACTTTAACTGGATGGTAGATCCAATTTTCCTTTTTTGACAACTACTCCTAGTTATTTTTGTATATTTTTAGTAGTATATTATAGTATTGTTTATTCTTTGTACTGTGATTGTTGACTTCTGTTTTTGTCATTCCCATTGTACTGTTACTTTTTTGTTGTATACATGTGTATTGGTCTGTCTGTGGTGTCTACATGTTTAGAGAATATGTCGTGACAAGAGTGCAAAATGAATGACCACATGAATTTCCCCTTGTGGGATAATAAAGTTTACCTTGACCTTGACCTTGACCTTGATATTTCGTGATCACAGCACGATAACGGTAGGGAGTAGTATGAAAAGCCGAAAATCTGTGTAGGGAGGCTGGTCGGTCTCCCGGCGAGTGCGGCGTCCTTTCCCCGTTGTGTATTTCGTCCACCACGAAAAAAATGAGAATAATGTCCCCGTGAACACATATCAATAGATTAAAATGAATGTGACATTTATACGAATTACCGTGAGACTGGGTTGGATTAGTAGTGCAGATTACAGAAACTAGATTTTACGTTATTCACACAACACACAGATTTATATAACGATGTGATGATGTGACTCTGGTCCCATCCAAACACTGAGCTCACTCTCATTACTACCCTGATCTGTGAGGAATGTTGTCTGATGTCTAAATGTTTTTCTTTCCAGGAACGGCGAGGGCCGCGCCTTCACTCTGTAAGATATGAAATGTATTTCTGAACTTTCTTGAGACTTTTATTATAATATTTTTTCATAAAGAATTATACATATTAATCATTTTGTTTAGCTTTATTTGCCTGTTACCTAATAATTACACAATTTTCTCTTCAGCTTTGAGTGAACAAATACATTCTACAAGTCCACTTAATTTTGCAATATATTAACTGTATTTATTCCAAGTGATGAAAAGCATTGCAGACTATATTTACATGTTTTCTAAATGTTTTTCTTTGTAGACTCGATGCCGCCTTCTCGCAGTAAGATATGAAGTTTATTTCTAAACAACCTTCAGACTTTTATTATAATCATTATTCATAAAAAATGATACATGTTGTTAATCAATGTAAGTAATTATATAATTCCTCTTCAGCTGTGAGTGAACCATGGAGGAAAATATCTTGGGGGTGAGTTCACTTCTTCTTGTTTCTGCTCTCTGCTATTCAACATAATCTACACAAGTGTAGTTTTGGCTTTGGTTGCCTTTATTGATAGGACAGATTAAATAAGGAATGTGTGAGAGAGAGGGGGATGACATGCAGCAGAGGGCCGCAGGTCAGAACCAAACCTGTGGCTGCTGTGAATAGGACTGAGCTTCTCTACATGCATGCTCAACAGTGATGCCACATAACGCGTTACTAGTAACCCGTTACTGTAATCCGACCACTTTTTTCAGTAACGAGTAATCTAACGCGTTACTATTTCCAAACCAGTAATCAGATTAAAATTACTTATCCAAGTCACTGTGCGTTACTATTTGTCATTTTCCTTAGTAAAAATATATATTTTTGCTTTCTTCTTGCTCTCGGGGAGTGAAGTCACGTATGCGACAAGTCACGTTTTCAGCGTGAGGATAGTTCACGTTAACCACGCAGGAACACAAACGTACACAACAATGGAGGGAGGAGAGAGATGGAGATCCAGTCACTATTTAGAGTTTGTGTCAGCTGAAGACGGCAGTATCAAGGTTGGTTGTACACTCTGTGCTGGTGGCGACTACGTCAAATCTGAAGAACCATTTGGAGTCTCAGCGCTGCAGTCAAACGTACAGAGCAAGTCCCAGCAGGTGGAGCGAAGCAGAGAGGAGGTCCCCCCCCAACCAAGCAACAAAAGCTGGACTTCGGTGCAAAACCAGTAAGTGGGGGAGAGTTGAAGAGGTTGGTCTGGCAGTAGGCCTATGTTGTAGCGGAAATGCTGCTCTTAAACACAGCTGACTGGCTCTCTTTGGTGCCATAATGAACCAGATCCTACTACTGGCAACGCTGAGCTGCCTCACAGTAAACCGGTTGTCATGGTTATGTTGAGGCTGTGGGGGGGTTGTCGGCAGTTGCTGCATGTAACTAATAAAGTAACTTGTAATCTAACTTCGTTACTTTTAAAATCAAGTAATCTGTAAAGTAACTAAGTTACTTTTAAAATCAAGTAATCTGTAAAGTAACTAAGTTACTTTACACACTTCCTCACAATAACTACATGTTCTCATCAAATACTACTACCTCTATGTAATAACTTCTCCCAGTGGCTATGGGCTAGCTTCTTAACATTTAGAGACAGAGAAAACGGTACATGATCGGCAATGGCAAAATCTTAATGAATCTCCACAGCATCCAAAGAAGCATGTGCATCAGTTGTACATACACAGTGATCTAACCACGAGGCAGTATGTCATGCCTCACTGATGTAAGTATAACTATTATTAAGCAAAAGAACCTGGCTTGACAGTATTAAACCAGTGTTTGTGCAAAAATGCATTAGGTGATTAGTAGTATTAGTTTGCATCAGAAAAGTCAGCATTCATGTCTCCTACAACAAGAATACAGATTGAGGCATTGCCTGAGCAACAGAGCCAACAAATGCTGATCTATTGAAGTATTCAGCTTCATTTTGATAACACTCTAGTCTTCCTCACACTGGTTAAGAACCTTTAGGCACGCTTTAACGCTGTAAATAATGTTGGACCTGCTAGCACCTAGCATGCCAGCGCGGGGAGAGAGACACGTGTCAGTCAAATGAAGTGACCTTTTTGTAAGGGGGAATTAATGGGAATTATGTCATCATGACATATTGGTCGAGAACAGTGTCAGTGTTTAGCAGGCGTGGTTTCTACAGAAGTGAACACACTCTTTCCCATTCTTGTTCAAACTTGAACAAGAACTGATTTTTATAACTAGTGTCCCAGCTTTACTTGCTGTAATATGAATCACTGCATTACAACACGGTTGTTATGTTTCAGGTCTCTATAAGTGGAGTTAAAAGTTAGTTTCTAGGACTGATGGGATCAACTATCTTTTAAATTGCTCCAGTATTCAATTCAACTTTATCTATAGTATCAGATCTCAACAGGAGTTATTTTGGGACCCTTTCCAGATAGAGGAGGTCTAGACAACACAAGTCAATGCACCCAGCAAATTAAAACCCAAATATTACAGCTGATGCTTTGACTCTGCTGAACAACAACCAACCAGAGGTTGATCTGATGGATCATCAGGTCTGATACCAGGAAAGACACATGAAGAAAGGTCATGCTGTCATTATGAAATCATTCATTCACATTCTGGGATAAACTATGCTAGGATTAAACTGGATGTACAGACAGTGTGTGTGTGTGTGTGTGTGTGTGTGTGTGTCTCTGTGTGTGTGTGTGTGTGTCTGTGTGTGTGTGTGTGTGTCTCTGTGTGTGTGTCTTAAGTTAATGTTAGCCGTCTTTTTCTCTGTGTACCTGTCTCTCTCTGTACCTGTCTGTCTCCTACTGACTGTGGTGTTTAGCTCTGTGTACCTGTCTCTCTCTCTACCTGTCTGTCTCCTACTGACTGTGGTGTTTAGCTCTGTGTACCTGTCTCTCTTTCTACCTGTCTGTCTCCAGACTCCACCCAGCTAAAGGTTTTGGCTGTGGTGTTTAGCTCTGTGTACCTGTCTCTCTCTCTACCTGTCTGTCTCCAGACTCCACCCCGCTAAAGGTTTTGGCTGTGGTGTTTAGCTCTGTGTACCTGTCTCTCTCTCTGTACCTGTCTGTCTCCTACTGACTGTGGTGTTTAGCTCTGTGTACCTGTCTCTCTCTCTACCTGTCTGTCTCCTACTGACTGTGGTGTTTAGCTCTGTGTACCTGTCTCTCTTTCTACCTGTCTGTCTCCAGACTCCACCCAGCTAAAGGTTTTGGCTGTGGTGTTTAGCTCTGTGTACCTGTCTCTCTCTCTACCTGTCTGTCTCCAGACTCCACCCAGCTAAAGGTTTTGGCTGTGGTGTTTAGCTCTGTGAACCTGTCTCTCTCTCTACCTGTCTGTCTCCTACTGACTGTGATGTTTAGCTCTGTGTACCGGTCTCTCTCTCTACTTGTCTGTCTCCTACTGACTGTGGTGTTTAGCTCTGTGTACCTGTCTCTCTCTACCTGTCTGTCTCCTACTGACTGTGATGTTTAGCTCTGTGTACCATTCTCTCTCTCTACCTGTCTGTCTCCTACTGACTGTGATGTTTAGCTCTGTGTACCTGTCTCTCTCTCTACCTGTCTGTCTCCTACTGACTGTGGTGTTTAGCTCTGTGTACCTGTCTCTCTGTCTACCTGTCTGTCACAAGACTCCACCCAGCTAAAGGTTTTGGCTGTGGTGTTTAGCTCTGTGTACCTGTCTCTCTCTCTACCTGTCTGTCTCCAGACTCCACCCAGCTAAAGGTTTTGGCTGTGGTGTTTAGCTCTGTGTACCTGTCTCTCTCTCTCTACCTGTCTGTCTCCTACTGACTGTGATGTTTAAATCTGTGTACCGGTCTCTCTCAGTACCTGTCTGTCTCCTACTGACTGTGGTGTTTAGCTCTGTGTACCTGTCTCTCTCTACCTGTCTGTCTCCTACTGACTGTGATGTTTAGCTCTGTGTACCTGTCTCTCTCTCTACCTGTCTGTCTCCTACTGACTGTGTTGTTTAGCTCTGTGTACCTGTCTCTCTCTCTACCTGTCTGTCTCCAGACTCCACCCAGCTAAAGGTTTTGGCTGTGGTGTTTAGCTCTGTGTACCTGTCTCTCTCTCTACCTGTCTGTCTCCAGACTCCACCCGGCTAAAGGTTTTGGCTGTGGTGTTTAGCTCAGTGTACCTGTCTTTCTCTCTCTACCTGTCTGTCTCCAGACTCCACCCAGATAAAGTTTTTGGCTGTGGTGTTTAGCTCTGTGTACCTGTCTCTCTCTCTACCTGTCTGTCTCCAGACTCCACCCGGCTAAAGGTTTTGGCTGTGGTGTTTAGCTCAGTGTACCTGTCTTTCTCTCTCTACCTGTCTGTCTCCAGACTCCACCCAGATAAAGGTTTTGGCTGTGGTGTTTAGCTCTGTTTACCTGTCTCTCTCTCTACCTGTCTGTCTCCAGACTCCACCCAGCTAAAGGTTTTGGCTGTGGTGTTTAGCTCTGTGTACCTGTCTCTCTCTCCACCTGTCTGTCTCCAGACTCCACCCAGATAAAGGTTTTGGCTGTGGTGTTTAGCTCTGTGTACCTGTCTCTCTCTCTCTACCTGTCTGTCTCCAGACTCCACCCAGATAAAGGTTTTGGCTGTGGTGTTTAGCTCTGTGTACCTGTCTCTCTCTCTCTACCTGTCTGTCTCCAGACTCCACCCAGCTAAAGGTTTTGGCTGTGGTGTTTAGCTCTGTGTACCTGTCTCTCTCTCTACCTGTCTGTCTCCAGACTCGACCCAGCTAAAGGTTTTGGCTGTGGTGTTTAGCTCTGTGTACCTGTCTCGCTCTCTACCTGTCTGTCTCCAGACTCCACCCAGCTAAAGGTTTTGGCTGTGGTGTTCATCTCTGTGTACCTGTCTCTCTCTCTACCTGTCTTTCTCCAGACTCCACCCGGCTAAAGGTTTTGGCTGTGGTGTTTAGCTCAGTGTACCTGTCTTTCTCTCTCTACCTGTCTGTCTCCAGACTCCACCCAGATAAAGGTTTTGGCTGTGGTGTTTAGCTCTGTGTACCTGTCTCTCTCTCTACCTGTCTGTCTCCAGACTCCACCCAGCTAAAGGTTTTGGCTGTGGTGTTTAGCTCTGTGTACCTGTCTCTCTCTCTACCTGTCTGTCTCCAGACTCCACCCAGCTAAAGGTTTTGGCTGTGGTGTTTAGCTCTGTGTACCTGTCTCTCTCTCTCTACCTGTCTGTCTCCAGACTCCACCCAGCTAAAGGTTTTGGCTGTGGTGTTTAGCTCTGTGTACCTGTCTCTCTCTCTACCTGTCTGTCTCCAGACTCCACCCTGATAAAGGTTTTGGCTGTGGTGTTTAGCTCTGTGTACCTGTCTCTCTCTCTACCTGTCTGTCTCCAGACTCCACCCTGATAAAGGTTTTGGCTGTGGTGTTTAGCTCTGTGTACCTGTCTCTCTCTCTACCTGTCTGTCTCCAGACTCCACCCAGATAAAGGTTTTGGCTGTGGTGTTTAGGTCTGTGTACCTGTCTCTCTCTCTACCTGTCTGTCTCCTGACTCCACCCAGCTAAAGGTTTTGGCTGTGGTGTTTAGCTCTGTGTACCTGTCTCTCTCTCTACCTGTCTGTCTCCAGACTCCACCCAGATAAAGGTTTTGGCTGTGGTGTTTAGCTCTGTGTACCTGTCTCTCTCTCTACCTGTCTGTCTCCAGACTTCACCCAGCTAAAGGTTTTGGCTGTGGTGTTTAGCTCTGTGTACCTGTCTCTCTCTCTACCTGTCTGTCTCCTGACTCCACCCAGCTAAAGGTTTTGGCTGTGGTGATTAGCTCTGTGTACCTGTCTCTCTCTCTACCTGTCTGTCTCAGACTCCACCCAGATAAAGGTTTTGGCTGTGGTGTTTAGCTCTGTGTACCTGTCTCTCTCTCTACCTGTCTGTCTCCAGACTTCACCCAGCTAAAGGTTTTGGCTGTGGTGTTTAGCTCTGTGTACCTGTCTCTCTCTCTACCTGTCTGTCTCCAGACTCCACCCAGCTAAAGGTTTTGGCTGTGGTGTTTAGCTCTGTGTACCTGTCTCTCTCTCTACCTGTCTGTCTCCAGACTCCACCCAGCTAAAGGTTTTGGCTGTGGTGTTTAGCTCTGTGTACCTGTCTCTCTCTCTACCTGTCTGTCTCCAGACTCCACCCTGATAAAGGTTTTGGCTGTGGTGTTTAGCTCTGTGTACCTGTCTCTCTCTCTACCTGTCTGTCTCCAGACTCCACCCTGATAAAGGTTTTGGCTGTGGTGTTTAGCTCTGTGTACCTGTCTCTCTCTCTACCTGTCTGTCTCAGACTCCACCCAGATAAAGGTTTTGGCTGTGGTGTTTAGGTCTGTGTACCTGTCTCTCTCTCTACCTGTCTGTCTCCTGACTCCACCCAGCTAAAGGTTTTGGCTGTGGTGTTTAGCTCTGTGTACCTGTCTCTCTCTCTACCTGTCTGTCTCAGACTCCACCCAGATAAAGGTTTTGGCTGTGGTGTTTAGCTCTGTGTACCTGTCTCTCTCTACCTGTCTGTCTCCAGACTTCACCCAGCTAAAGGTTTTGGCTGTGGTGTTTAGCTCTGTGTACCTGTCTCTCTCTCTACCTGTCTGTCTCCTGACTCCACCCAGCTAAAGGTTTTGGCTGTGGTGATTAGCTCTGTGTACCTGTCTCTCTCTCTACCTGTCTGTCTCCAGACTCCACCCAGATAAAGGTTTTGGCTGTGGTGTTTAGCTCTGTGTACCTGTCTCTCTCTCTACCTGTCTGTCTCAGACTTCACCCAGCTAAAGGTTTTGGCTGTGGTGTTTAGCTCTGTGTACCTGTCTCTCTCTCTACCTGTCTGTCTCCAGACTCCACCCAGCTAAAGGTTTTGGCTGTGGTGTTTAGCTCTGTGTACCTGTCTCTCTCTCTACCTGTCTGTCTCCAGACTCCACCCAGCTAAAGGTTTTGGCTGTGGTGTTTAGCTCTGTGTACCTGTCTCTCTCTCTACCTGTCTGTCTCCAGACTCCACCCAGATAAAGGTTTTGGCTGTGGTGTTTAGCTCTGTGTACCTGTCTCTCTCTCTACCTGTCTGTCTCCAGACTTCACCCAGCTAAAGGTTTTGGCTGTGG